>NC_140932.1:40054271-40101068 GCF_014529385.1 Adiantum capillus-veneris
GCTCTGATACCAATGTAATGGAGATAGCCCATGAACTTTGAGAATAGAGGAATTAGGAGAATTAAAGAGAGCATTTTTGTGAGACTACTTTCAGAACATAGAGAGTGAAATTAAGTAGAGGTAGCAACACAACCATTATACTAATTTAACTTGGCATGAACAATACTTTTTCGAGAGAGAGAGAGAGAGAGAGAGAGAGAGAGAGAGAGAGAGAGAGAGAGAGAGAGAGAGAGAGAGAGTTTAGAGAACTTGAGGACCGGATTTATGTGCAGCTGGTCCCCCCTCCAATAGGCTTTTGTATTATAGATTCTCCCATCAAGAGAGACTTGGTATAATACAATCTTTGTGTTCCTTGTGACCTAGGTGATGCAATGAAGATGGAAAGCTTCATGCATCACGGGCATAACATAGACTTTGAAGAAAGCATTAACCATCCCCGGCCTCAGTCCCAAGGCCTCAAACACCTTCAAAGGTGGAGAGAGCTAGCGGGGAATGAGGGTAGGAAAGAGGAAGAAGAAACATTCATAGGAGAAAGAAGTAGTTCCTCACTTATCATCACTCTTCTTGCTAGCATACATAATAGCATAGTAATGAAGATGGAGAAGATGGAAAGCTTAAGCATTGAAGCATGGCTCTTGGTTGGATTTGCATTCCATAGACAAGAGTGTTGGTGTAGGCTCTCAACTTCTCAACAAGCTTGGAGAAGGAGATGGAGTTCTTCCAATTTTCCCAAGTGAGAATGAATGAAAAATGAGTGTGTGAGAGGGTGTATATCCCCAAGCACACCCCTTGCTTGCCTTGGCCGACCCCTCCATGTAGCTCAAGCTTGAAGCTCATTGGACCCCTCTAAGCCTAGCCAATCACATACACAATGCATTTCAAGCTACATGGGTAGCCTTTGGACAAGTGTCCTCCTTACCACTTTGAGAGAGAGAGCTTGAAAATATATAGTAGCTGTGAGTTGAACTAGAAGCTCATTGGACATCTCTTTAGCCCATCCAATAGGATTCAAGCACACCATGTAGCTAAGAATAGGGAGAGCCTGACATGTGTCCATGTGTCCCTTGAGACTGCCTGGTGCCCTTTGGGTGAGTGGGAGGTCAAGTCAAAGATTCTCCTAACTTTGGGGATTTCCCCCTCGTTTGTAGGATCTCTTCTTGACTCAAGCACCTTACCCCCATGCATGTGAAGCTTCTCAAGAACCTTAATCATCAAGCATGACAAGCACCTCAAGCACCTTAGTCAGCAAGCACGACAAGCACCTCAAGCTTGGGTCGGGTTGCCACCTCAAGCTCAGCCGTAGCTTGCCTAAGGTTTAAGGACTTTGAACACTAACCTTTGGAGGTTTTTAACACTAGAATGGTAACAGGACACTTTTATGTCCTTGGACACTTTTGTGTCCTGTTAAGTGACCATTTTTCTTGAATTATTTGAAGAGTATGAGAATGGATTTCTAGGTGCTATATATCCACAAAGTTGCCTTATGAGTTGAAAAAAACTTAGCATTTTTTTTGGAGTATCGATCTCACCATTAACCTTACTCTTGCACAACATTTTTGAGCGTAAACTCTGTGAAAAAACGGGTCATGTTTTTGGCGTTTTTTCAATTTTTGGCAACTATACCACTCTAAACTTCATGTTTCTGAGGTTTAGATGGCTAGAGGTTAGGCCTTCACAGTTCTCAACATGTTTTGATGCTTGTAGGGAGAGCTAATTGGTAAAATTGAAAGTTATGACCAATTTACAAGAATTGCATAATCCTGTTTTTTGGCCAAAATTAGCACTTTTATGATTTTTTGGGGGGCTTTCTTGATATCCAAATTCAATTTTGATTGTGTAAGTGTAATATATATCATAAAGCTAATCTTCCTTGAGTTTTGGGGGACCTAATATGCTATATAGCATAGTATATGATGATGGTTGAGTTTTTTGATTGCTGAAGAATACGATACATTTTAGAGTAGCAAGTATAACTTTCTCAATATTGCTAGTTTCTTAGGCCAATTGTGTGTATTTTGTAGTTAGTAAACATATCTAATCATAGAATACAAACTTTGCTAGATATTGAGTAGTTTCTATGGGTTTCTAGAGGTCATAATGCTAAACCTAGTTTTTTTTATGTTTGTTGTATTTAGCACTTTATCATTGCCCCCAAGGTTCCAATTGTAAGAGATCCATTATCCTTTTGACATGCTCCATGGCTCCTTTTGAATCCAAAGGCCCAAAGGGAACTAAGAAAACATGTATATAGTATCTGTATTGAGCGTGACTATAGAAACTTTGATGATAGGTCCGCAGAATGGCAAAAATGCAACTTTTTTGTACCTATTTTTTTTGGCCAAAAAAAAACATAGTGAGGTAAAAGCAACCATATGTTTTGGTCACCAACCCATTGAAGTTAACGGGGAATTTTATCTCATGTCCTACAAAAATCCCCACTCTTATTTATATGCAATCAAGCATAAGAAATTGCTGTTTTGGGCAAAATGCAATGGTCCATCAACTTTGGAGGCTTGTAGTGACCAAGGGATGAGAAAATTTATAAGTTTCTCATTTTTTCCATATGTAGTAGTTATTGAACTATAAGCTCGTGAAAGGATTTTTCAAAATGAGTGGATCTAATATGGTTTTGGAAATTTTTCCCAAAACCCTGAAAGGACACTTTTATGTCCTGTTAGGTCACCATTCTAGTGTTAATGAAGCTAACCCTAAGGTTTTTTAAGATCCATTAGATGCATGTTTCTCTTTGAAAGACTACCTCCTTTTGGTGTTGGTCCCATGCTGACATAAGTCTAGAAGAACTTATTGCACATTGCTCTTTGGTAGACCATCTCTTTTTGGACCCCTATTGAGATGAAACTATTTCTTCTTTTGGTCCCCTATTGAGATAGGTCTAGAAGCACATATCTACATTCTAACTCTTGTTCCCATTTTATCTTTCCATATTAAATGATCAGTTTAATTTGAGAAAATCATTTGGTAAAGCTAGATATTATGTTCTATGACAATCTCTCAGTACAAAGTCCATGCGACTGGTATTATCATGTCTCTTTGTAGTATTCTTTGTTTGGTTATCTTAACTCTAAGTGCTGAGAGTTCCCAACTTGGCACTTTACAAGGATGTTGCTAGTATTTGCACAGTACCATGTCATTGTTGAGACTTTGAAACTTTGGTACGTCATCAAATGATTCTTCAAAACTTAGAGCTGAACAACACCCAAAGCACCAATCTTGGTACTTTAGTACTTACCAAATCCATGGGACTGCTATTATCAAGTCTCTTTGTAGTGTTTTTTGTTTGATAATGTTAACTTTAGAGTACCCAGAGTTCCCAACCTGGTGCTTCACAATGTTGTCATGTGTAGTATTTTCACAGTACCAAGTCATTGAGATTTTTGAACTTTGGTAGTTCATCAAATGATTCTTCAGAACTGTATAGCATCCAAACCACCAATCTTGGTGCTTTAGGATGACTTGGGTACTATTTCTCAGTACCAAGTCCATGGGACTACTATTATCATCATGTATCTTTGTAGTATCCTTTGTTTGGTAATCTTAACTTTAGAGTACCTAGAGTCTCCAACCTGGTACTTCACAATGTTGTTTGTAGTATTTGCACAGTACCAAGTCACTGAGACTTTGGAACTTTGGTAGTTCATGAAATGATTCTTCAAAACTTAGAGTTGTACAACACCCAAACTAACAATCCTGGTGCTCTGCCTACAATGAGAAGACCAGTACCAAATTTGGTACTTACCAAAACCAGTACTTCAAGGCTCAAAAGTTTCAAATTGGTATTGTTATTATAACTTCCCTAGCCCATAATAAGTTTTTTCCAAAATAAGTTTTCTTCTACAATCAGTATGTACTGAGATGGTCACCACCAAATTTGGCACTCTACACTACCAAATTTGGTAGTCTCCAATGCCAATATCAAAAGCAACAAATTTTGTATTGGCATACCTAACTTCCCCAACCCATTTTTTTTCCAAAATAATCTTTTTCCATTAAAGATTTCTTCTACAATCACCCTGTAGTGAGATGACCAACACCAATTTGGTACTTTACAATACCAAATTTGGTAGATGCTAATGCCAGTATCAAAAGCACCAAAATATGTACTGGTATACCTAACTTCCCCAGCCCATAATATTGTTTCTTCCAAAATAAGCTATCTTCAACAACCACCCTGTAGTGCGATGAAAAGCACCAAATTTGGTACTTTACAATACCAAATTTGGAAGTTTCCAATGCAAGTATCAAAAGCACCAAATTTTGGAATGGTGTACCTAATATCGACATTCCATAATATTGTTCTTTTTCAAAACAAGCTCTCTCCAAAATAAGCTTTCTTCTACAATCACCTTGTAGTGAAATGAGCAACACCAAATTTAATACTTTACAATACCCGATTTACCAGTATCAAAGCCTAAAAGTTGTCAGTCCCAGTACCAAAGGATTCAAATTTGATATTGGTAATTAGAATTTCCCAAGCCCACGATGGTAACTTTTTCCAAAAAAAGCTCTCTCCTATAAAGTTCATACAATGGAGCTTCCATGAGTTACAATCACCCTACAATGGGAAGACCAATACCAATTTGGTACTTACCGGTACCAAATCCAAAGATCAAGACAAAACGACCGCGGAAGCATACTGTAAGAAAAATGACTAAATGGACATTAGTGGATTTTTATTTTCACATAAAGAGGAATAGAAAGCAGACTATACTAATAAAATTTTCTTTCTTTGTTCCACAAATCATGGGTTGCCCCAGGGGGGTCAAAGCTGTTACCATATACATGTGATAGTGATGTGTGTGAACACACTTGGACCGCCGGGGCATTTTTTCCCTCTTTAGGAGGTTTTTCCCCCCGTGCATTGTATATACGCCCATCATTGTAGGGCTATCTATCTTTCCATTTGCACACTAAGTAACACACTCTCTATTGTGTGCCTTGAACTTCCTTCATCTTCTCCAAGCTGTGCACGTTTCTGTGCAACCCTTATTCCAACAATTCGTATCAGAGCAGGTTGCATCCTCTCGGGCGTAGTCGCCAACTGCTCCAGCACATGCCTGCTCACTTTCTCCAATTTCAATGAGCTTTGGCGGGTGTTTTCTAGTCGGCAAATAGTTTGGGTGAGCTCATAGAGTAGGGTCTGCTCAGACTTTTGATTCGGGCTCATTTTGGCCTCCATTTCCAGTACAAGCAGTACTGCATAAGCTATTTTGTCATTTTGTGCAGAATTTTTGTCAGTGCCGTTTTCTGCATAACAGGTGCCTTATGGTCTTCTACGGTTTGTGCTATATAGTACATGTTGTTCCCACTTTGTTTCTCCTCTTTTCGAGAAATTTTCACATCAAGTGCAGCATTTACCATGGCTAACAACAACACAGATGTGCTCAAGATGTTTGCTGCTGAGGATAGGTTGGATGGGGACAATTACCCTATGCGGGCTTACATGATGCAACATGTTCTTGTGTCAAAGGGAATCTAGAATATTGTGCAGGGCATTGATGTACGTCCTGGTTCTGAGGATGTAGGCGATGTTGAGGATGTTGCAGGTCTTGCTGCAAGGATTTCTGCTATTAGAGTTGTTTTGCCTACGGTAGAACAATCACGTTGGGATGTAAAGGATACGAAGGCTCATGCAATTTTTGTGTTGTCTGTGAATCCCACCATTGTTCCTCACATTTGTTCAGCAAAATGTGCAAAACAGGCTTGGGATATTTTGGCTGGTCTTTATGCAAGTCGCAATGAGGCTAAAGTTGCTTTGCTGCGTAAAGAGCTGGAATCGAAGATTATGCATGAGGAAGATAATACGGACACTTTTCTTGCTGGTTTCAAGGATATCAATGAGCAACTTATTTTTGCAGGTGAAGTCATTTCAGACACTTCCCTTGTGAAGACTGTTCTTGATGCCTTACGAGATTCATACCAGACTTTTGCTAGTACTTGAAGACTGATGACCCAAGGAAATCCTGAAGTTGTCAAGTTTAATGCATTATGCACATTGCTGTTGCAAGAGTCACTTTCCAGAAAAAATAGGACTAGGTAGCGTGCAGTTGAACATGCTTTTATTGCTTCTCAAAGAAAGGGTGGAAGCAGCAATGTAGCCACTTCTTATGGTTCTGCTGCGAGTGGCAAAACTTCTGTTCCTAATGCTTCTACTAGCAGCAATTTGTATGGAAATTCTGGTGATAAGGGAAAAAAGAAGATGTGTTTCCATTATTGTAAAGCTAATGATCACTTGATCAAGCAGTGTCCTAAGTTGAAGGCCAAAGAGGCTAAGAAGAAAGAGGGTGGTTCCACTGCAAATGCTGGTTCCACTACAAATGCAGCCATTGTTGAGTCTTCTGTGAAATGAGATTGTGATGCCGATGTTGATGCAGAATGGATTTTAGCGCAGAGTGCACTTACAATCCTGATGTCCATGATGCATGCTTGTTGGATGCTGCAGATTCACATGTGTGGTATTTTGATAGTGGTGCTACAAAGCACATTACCTCATGTCTTGAATTGTTTACCTCTCTCGAGTCTGTCCCTCATGGGAATTTAGTCACTTGTGCCAACAATGCCTCTTATCCGGTTCAGCGAGTTGGAAAGATTGCGCTTACTGCTGCAAATGCCAGTTCTTTCACACTTGTTGATGCACTTTATGTACCTTAAAAAAGAAGAATCTTTTGTCTATATCTGCACTTGCTAGACTTGGACTTGTAGTCAAATTTGTGGATGACAGATATACAGTTCATGATCTGGGTTTTGGTGATGAAATTGTTGCATTTGGGATTTTGTGTCGTGGGCTGTATAAGATCACTTTGTATGACAAGTGTTGACAAAATTTTGCAAATGCAGTTGCAGATTCAAGGGCTATTTCAGATGAAAAACTTTGGCATGCACGTTTTGGCTATCTGAATTTTGCCAGTTTGCTGCATTTGCAGAAATCTAATATGGTTGCTTCTTTGCCGCCTCTAGAAGCACCTGTCAAACATGTTTGTGAAGGCTGTATTTTGGATAAGATGCAGCGATTGAAGTTTCCAAAGGATGGTTCAGTTAGGGCCACATGCATGTTGCAGCTTGTGTATAGTGATGTTTGTGGGCCCATGCAAACTCTATCCTTGGGCAATTACCTTTACTTCGTGACTTTCGTTGATGATTCCAGGCATGCATGGGTATTTCCACTTTAAGAAAAGTACGAAGCTTTTATGTGCTTCAAACAATTTCTAGCTATGGCTGAAAATGTCTCGAAATGTACTATGGACACTCTCCGTTCCAATCGAGGGGGAGAGTATATGTCTCATGAATTTAATACATTTCTGGCTAGTCATGGGATAAAACACCAATGTATAGTGCCTTATAAACATCATCAAAATGGTGTTGCTGAGAAGAAAAATAGGTCACTTACAAAAATGGCACGATGTATGGTCAAAAGTCAAGCTTTGCCGCATTCTTTTTGGCTTGAGGCCATCATGTGTGCCACTTATGTACTTAACAGGTGTCCTACAAAAGCTTTGTAGTCTATTACTCCATATGAAGCATGGCATGATAGAAAGCCTTCTATTGAGCACATGCGTGTTTTTGGTTGTTTGGCATATGCTTTGGTGCCACAAACACAGCGTAAAAAATTAAATGATAAGGCATTCGAATGTATTTTTGTTGGTTATAGTGCTGAAAGCAAAGGTTACAAGTTGTATCATCCACAAACAAAGCGTATTCTGGTTTCACGGGATGTAGTGTTTGTGGAAGATTCTCTTCAGCCCTTGCTGTCATGTACTAAAGACAATAACGTAAGCTCACAGGACATTTATGACACTTTATTGCCTCTTTTTAGTGGTGGAAGTTCGAATGTAAATTCCATGAGGCAAATGTACAGCCTATGGGGGTTTCGAAAATGTTTTAGATCAACCTATTAGTGATGCAGATGTACATGATGTACTTGATGAGGAAAGGGTTGAAAATGAGCAGTCTAGAGGTATGCCAAAAAGCGGTGCGCACTTTGTGTGACAGTAAATTGGATGCACCATTGTCTAGTATTACTCATTCAGGATCTGACCATGCATCTTATGCATCAAATTGTTATGCTTTGGTTGTGTCTAGCTTACATGATGTTGAGGAATCTCTATCTTTTGATGAAGCACAAAATTCAAAAAATTGACTGGTTGCCATGCAATCCGAATATGATGCACTTATAGAAAATGACACATGGACTTTTATGTGATTTACCTCCTGGAAAAAGTCTATTGGTACGAAGTGGGTTTACAAGTTGAAACGCAAGCCGGATGGTGAGATCAAGCGGCCATAAGGCTCGACTTGTTTGCCAAGGGTTATGCACAACAAAAAGGCATAGACTATGAAGAGACTTTAGCTCCCACTTGTCGTAGGACTACTGTGCATTTTCTATTTGCATTGGCAGCTCATTTTGGTTGGGATGTACATCAATCAGACTGTTACTGCTTTCTTGAATGGTGACATATTTGAGGAAGTTTATGTAACGCAGCCTCGCGGTTTTGTCAAGAAAGGACAAGAAGGACAAAGTGTGCAGATGTAAGAAGGCTTCGCATGGGTTGAAGCAATATACTCGTTCTGGGTATGAGAAAGATGACACTCATTTGATCAAACAAAGCTTTTGTAACAGTCCAACAGAAACCACATTTGTATGTAAAGCGTGAAGGTGATGTACTTCTCATTGTGGTTCTTTATGTCGATGGTTTGCTGATCACTGGACCAAATGAGAGACATATTGCTGAATTTCAGGCTGATTTGAATGCTACTTTCAAGATGAAGATTTGGGGCTCTTGCATCATTACTTGGGTATACAGTTTAAGCAGTGTGATGGTGGTATTGCCTTGTGTCAGAAAAGCTACATAGAGACATTGCTATGTAAGTTTGGACTTGAGGATTGCAAACCTATTTCCACTCCCATGGAAACAAGTTTGAAGTTGAGTCTACATGATGTTGGTGATCCTGCTAATGTCACTCCTTACCAAACTGCTATTGGCTGCCTCATTTATGTATGCAACACGAGGCTAGATATTTCAATTTGCAGTCTCACAGGTCAGTAAATTTATGCGTAGCCCAGGGTCTAAGCATTGGCGGGCTCTCAAGAGTATTTTCCGCTACCTTAGTGACACTTTTTACATCTTGGCTTGTTTTATCCCAAGGGGGATCATTGCCGCCAAATTTGCATGCTTTTTTGGACTCAAATTGAATTGGTTTTTTGACATGCGAGTGTCCACAAGTGGTTTTTGTTTCATGCTTGGCAGTTCATGTATATCATGGTTGAGCAAGAAGCAACCTACTGTGGCCACTTCTAGTTGTGAGGTTAAGTACAGGGAAGTCTTCACAGCTATGGTAGAGTGTGTATGGCTCAGATCCGGGGCGGTCACTTTTAGAATGTGTATGCTATCACGTGAGTTAACCAGAGAGGATTATTAAAAGATCAAAATGTATCAAAATGTATACATACAGAGGGGGGTGGGGGTTTTTTAAATAGGCACGTAGTGAAAATATAGTATGTAAGCTTTTGATGAGTGACCGCCCCGGGGGCTCAGATGCCTTATGGCTGATTTGGGTGTTGGACAAGACATTGCCAACACTATCTACACTGATAGTCAGAGCGCATTGGCAGTTGTGAGGAACCCAGTTTTTTCATGCTCGCACAAAGAACATTGAGGTGCATTACCACTATGTCAGGGAGAGGCTCTCAGTAGGAGAGATCAGCTTGGCTTATGTGCCATACAGGACAACCTTGCGGATCTTTTCAAAAAGGCATTGTCTCATGAGAAGCTCGAAGCTTTCAGCAAAGCTTTGGGCTTACTCCCCTTTGTGGACTGATCATGTCCTCGCGGCATGGCACTTCCCTTTATTCATGTGACAGCTCTCGTTCACCGCATCACTCTAGGGGGATTTTTTTGTTACCATATACATGTGGTAGTGATGTGTGTGAACACACTAGGACCACCGGGAATTTTTCCCCTCTTTAGGAGGTTTTTTCCCCCGTGCATTGTATATACGCCCATCACTCTAGGGCTATCTATCTTTCCATTTCACACTAAGTAACACACTCTCTATTGTGTTCCTTGAGCTTCCTTTGTCTTCTCCAAGCTATGTGCATTTCTCTGCAACCCTAATTCCAACGAAAGAGATAAGTGTATCCCTCTTGCTGAATGAATGAGCAGCAACAAGAGGGCTAACGTCGTCTTCTACATCAAAGAGGGGTGTTGAAGGCTATATGATGCTAGGTAGGGAGCAAAAATCTAGCCCTCCAGCCACCTCGACCAAGTCCGTCAAGTACAAGGGTAGTAGGATCAAGGTAAGATGAATCACCATAACTCTCGACCTAGACGATATAAAATGGTCTCACTTCCGCTGGGAGGTGCAAAAACTGCATCTCTGGTGGTGATTGTTGTAGTTCTTTAAGAGCACACTATTCACATCAAATACAATCAATCGCCTGCCTATAGCCATAACGTCTTTTGGCAGCTATGTGTCAATTGATTTTTCCTTTAGCCACCACATATCAATTTCCATAGTGCCAAATAACATTTTGAGTCGATTAGCACACAATGAAGATCCTACGACAACTTACTTACAAGGTCAATTCAAATGTCAAAGGGTCAAAGTCTACCACAAGAGAGCACAATAAAGAAGGAAAATGTAACTTGTACTTAAAACATATGGTAATAGATGGAGACCAACATCAAGACACAGACTGCCAATTACAAGGGTAGGCATAAGCTAAAGTTTGCAAGCACGGGACTTTTTGCATGTCCATGGACACGCTTTCTTCCTATTGTAGACAACAAGTTCGACAAGGTGAAATCACTGGAGATGTCAGCATCACGCCGGCCACCTTCCCTAAATCATTAGCATCCATGTCCACATCAATCGGATCAGTCACCTTATCCTAAAATTTTTCCTTGTTTACATCTTTCTGAACAATACCACCTTTAGCACCATCCTCATTACTGTTTGCTTTCTTAACACCATCGGTCGCTTCCTTGCCATTATCTTCAATAGCAGCTTGCCCTTCCATGGCCTTAGCTGCAATTAGTAGCACCTTGTTAATTGTAAAGGGTTCATCAAACGTGGTTTTCTTGTCCTGTGGCTTGTCGATGTCCGTTGCATCGGCCTCAATAGTATTCATTCCAACACTATCCTGAACTTCACCAACCTCCCTCTTCTCCATAGAAATATCCACCCCTTGCCTGTCACCCGTTGTGTACACATCCTTCCTCTCCACTTTATCCTTCCTCCAACCAGATCCCAAGTCCATGAGGATGTCTTGAACCCATTCCATACTGGCAAGGTCCTCCACATCCTTAATAGAAACTTTTGCTGGTCTAGGACCACCATTCTTCACACCCATCTTGTCTGTTCGTTGCACATCTTCCTCATCTTCACAATCACAACAAATGACTCACTCACTCAACATTGTAATCCAAATGTATAAATCCCCAACATATTGAAAATAGTGCCAACTTACCCTTTACAATATAATGCCCACTAATATACACTTTTTCCACTGCAAGAATTACCATGCCACACCCCTCTTTCACACATGTGCCACTAGTGTGCAAAAGTCCACTGAAGCAGAGAGGATGGTATTGATGCTTGCACTCTAACATGAAGCTTCCCACAAGATACGCTGTCTTTTAGCATGCAACACACATGCCAAACACATGGATTATTTTGTCAATATCTACAAGGGGTGGCTTGGGGAAGAGGATGAACCTCTTTCCATGCTTCACTTCATTGAGCATCCCATTCACAAATTGGAAATGGACTTGTACCTCCTTGCAGGAGACCTCCATATTGTCATGCTGTGTCTCTTACACAACAAAAGAAAAATAATCAATCTCACAGAACACGCCATGCTCTAGACGTTGCTTATGAATATCAATCATTGCACCAATAGTACCCATGAAATTTGGACTTGCTACCTAGACTCAGAACCACTAAGACTACCAAGAAAAGTACCAAGGCAGTAACTAGGCACTAGTACAAAAAGTAGCTAGAGACAGTACCAAAAATAGTAGAAGGCAGGATTTAAAAACCACCCAAGAGACTATGGAAAGGTACCAAGACTAAACGATTGGCACTATGCCAAGGAAGTACCAAGGCAGTCCAATCCTACAATGATAAGGTCCAAGGCACTACCAAAACAAAGCAAAGGACCAAAACTACCTACAAAAGCTACCAAAAACTGTACCTAAGAGTCCAAGGGTATTGTATGCACCAAAGAGATCAAGAACATACAAAGGCATCTTCTAGTCAAAGCTAGATTTGGTCCTATAATAGGGAAGTACCAAGGTAGTACCATCCTAGATTTCTAAGCACCCAGGCACTTCCAAGACAAAGTAAACATACCAAAGCTAGCTAGAAGCAATACAAAATACAATGGGAGGTACTACCTATAAATCCCAAAGAGACCATGGAAAAGTACTTGAGACAGCCCTAGAATCATTAAAAGTACCAAACAATATTGTATGCACCAAAGACCAAGGAGATGCCAAGGTAGTCCTAGTGAATCTATGATTGGTGGTATAACAAGGGAGCACCAAAGCAGCTAGAGACAATACCAAAAATACTAGAAGTCAGGAATTAATAACTACCAAAGAGACTACGAAAAGGTGCCAAGACTAAACGATTGGCACTATGCCAAGGAGGTACCAAAGCGGTCCCATCCTACAATGATAAAGTCCAAGGCACTACCAAAACAATGCAAAGGACCAAAACTACCTAGAAAAACTACCAAAGAGTCCAAGGGTACTTATGCATCAAAGAGATCAAGAACATACCGAGGCATATTATAGTCAAAGCTAGATTTGGTACTATAACAAGGAAGCACCAAGGAAATACCATCCTAGATGACTAAGTACCCAGGCACTTCCAAGACAAAGTAAACATACCAAAGCTAGCTAGAAGCAATACCAAATATAGTTGGAGGTGGTACCTATAAATTCCAAAGAGACCATGGAAAAGTACCCGAGACAGTCCTACAATCATTAAAAGTACCAAATAGTATTATATGCACCAAAGACCAAGGAGATGCCAAGGAAGTCCTAGAGAAAGCTATGACTGGTGTTATATCAAGGGAGCACCAAGGCAGCTAGAGACAATACCAAAAATACTAGGAGGCAGGAATTAAAAACTACCAAAGAAACTATGGAAAGGTACCAAGACTAAATGATTGGCACTGTGCCAAGAGGTACCAAAGAGGTCCCATTCTAAAATGGTAAGGTCCAAGGCACTAGCAAAACAATGCAAACTACCTACAAAAACTACCAAAGAGTCAAAGGGTACTTATGCACCAAAGAGATCAAGAACATACCAAGGCATCTTTTAAACAAAGCTAGATTTGGTACTATAGGAAGGAAGCACCAAGGTAGTACCATCTTAGATGCTCGGGGGGGGGGGGGTTCACTATTATGTATAAATAGTGTATATAGCGTGCGCTCAAGGACTATTTATAAAATTCCTTATCTATGAATTTTAGGAAAAAAAAACACCCTTTTCTATTCAATCTGTGATTTTTTTTCCCTGTTCAATTTTAGGGTACCCTTCTGTATGTGAAAATGTGAGAAAATTAGAAATTTAATAACCCCTTTTGTTGCACTTACGAGATAGTCACATAATTATTAAGTGAGACCCCCCCCCCCCCCCCCCCCCCCCCCCCCCCCCCCCCACACACACACACACACACACACACAAGCCTAGATGTCTAAGTACCCAGGCACTTCCAAGACAAAGTAAACATACCAAAGCTAGCTAGCTAGATGCAATACCAAATACAGTGGGAGGTAGTATCTATAAGTACCAAAGAGACCATGGAAAAGTACCCGAGACAACCCGAAAATCATTAAAAGTACCAAACAGTATCGTATGCACCAAAGGCCAAGGAGATGCCAATGAAGTGCCTCCTTTTTTAGCTGGATCGAGGTTCTCATCTCAAAGAGCCTATCCATAGTGTGCTTGCTCTTGGCCAGCATCCTCTCCACCAATAACTCCAAATCAGCGACATACTAAAAAATTAGCAAATTATGCCAATAAGCCGCAGCCGGCGGCCCGTCTCTGTGCACAAGTTGCTGCTAGACTGTGTAATGCAAGGCTTTTTTCGATTGTGATGCGCAACCTCAAAGGCACCATTTTCCTTTCTCCAACCCTCAATATTCCGCTCCACCCCCCCCCTCATGCTTTGCACGTCTGAATGACGTTCTCACCAAACTTGGCCCATGCCACGGTGTGGTCTACAGGGTCTTTTGTTGCAGCATGGCACCTATGAAAAGCGTACCTTCGAGCAAACTTTGTTGTAATCTCTCAACAAGATGGTGGTGGTTGATACACCTTGTGGAAGAGAAGCCTGCAGTCGTCTAATGAAGAGAGGGTGCACATGATTAAGATAAATCCTGGCACTTTTGTTGTGCTTAAACTTGAACACTGTTAAAACCACTGATCCTCTGGGAGCATAACTTCATTCAGATCCTTTGGAAGCACCCCTAGTAGGCTTAGCCCATACTCCTCGTGTAGCTCCTCTGCTGTATGACAAAATTTTGTGACCATGGAATAATCTTCCATTCTGTGTTCTCTCGTAACATAAAAATTGGCATGTGCACCAGTGAAAATCTCAAACATGCAGCTTGCACTAGGACACATGCTAGACCTTGTTTTGAAGATCAACTATCCTAAACCCTAAAAAGCTACATAATTTTGTTAACCCTCACGGCTCACGGACACCCCATCACCTACGACGGACGTGTATTATGTATTTGGTAGAGTCAGGTACCGGGCTTGTCGGACCAATAGGAAAAGGGTAAGAGTGATCGCCGATGAGAGACGCACTCTAACTGGGACATTCAAGGGATTAGTTGGCTAAGCATGGGCACCCAAGTGTGAATGGGTGAGCTCATATAAAAGCCAACTAAACCTAATTTTTACTCATTCTCTCATTTGTGCAATAGAAGAGTGCTCTTGCTCCATCTCCATCTCCATCTTCTTCTTCTTCACCTCCTTGTGTGTGTGTGTGTGAGAGAGAGAGAGAGAGAGAGAGAGAGAGAGAGAGAGGAGAGTGTGTGTGCGATCGAGCATTACGAAGGCACGACGGCGGCGAAGCGGTTGAGCGCGGCACGACTACAGCTTCTTCTTCATCGCGGCGAGGAATCCACCAAGATGGCGAGCGTAGAGCGGTGAGTGACACACCCTTTGCTCTCTTGAGCTTGCTAGTTTAGGCTTGTTGTGTGCTTGGAGCTGTCTACGGCTCGCACGCGGTGTATCGGCAAGTCCCTTGCTTCGACAGTGCGGAAAGGAGCGCACATTTTTGGCGCCGTTGCCGGGGATATGCCCTACACTAAGCTCGGTTAGCACTTTACGCTTTCTTGTGGTGCAATCTCTATCATAGTAAAGGCAGGGAATGAGTGTGTGTAGTTGTGTGGAGATTTCTGTTTTTTGCGTTTTCTGGTTTGCACTGCACAGTTAGCATTTCTTGCGTTTTTTGCATTTTCTGGTTCTGCCAAGTTTCAATTTCTGCATTTTCTGCGTTTAATTTTCTGTCAAGTTCCAATTTCTGCAATTTTCTGCATTTTCTCCTCCATTTTCTGAGCTTTTTCAATTTTCAGCATTTCTTGCGTTTTTTCAATTTCTGCAATTTCTGCATTTTCAATTTTCTGCGTTTTCAATTTCTGTATTTTCTGCATCAAAAAAATAATAATAATAAATTTTTTTTTGAAAAAAAAATTCCGAAAAAAAAATTATTCAAAAAAAAATTTCGGAAAATAAAAACGCGAGCGAGCGGGCGGTGAAATTTTTTCGAAAATAAAAAACGTGACTCTTAAAACGGACGGGTTGGTTTGTATAAAAGATAGATTGGGATCGGGATCATTTCCCCAAGCCCAAGCCCAAGCCCAAGCCCCAGTCCTCTGATATATACTAAACTCACTCTCATATATATACCCTACTCCCTCAAGAGGGAATGAGAGCATGTGGGACAAGTCCTCCACTCTCCTCCCTTCTCTTCCCACTTGCACCCTTAGACTTTCTAGTTTGGGCCTAGTTTCCTACTGGAAATTGACAGTTTTAGGGATTCCGAGGGCATAGAGTGACCAAACGGAGGGCTGTAAAGCACGGCACGACCCTCTGACCGATACGCTCGTTTCGAGCTATCACACGGCCCATTCCACGACACGCTCTAAAAAATCTAGCAAAAAAACAAACAAAAAACACGCTAAAAACTAGTCACAAGGCCTCCTAGAGCAGCTTTTTGACACCTTAGGGTATCAAAAGCACATGCACTTACGCTCTGGGCGGGTGCTAGAACACGAGCATATTGAGGGTGCCTCTGTTCATACGGACACCCATTACCCATCCACGATAGGCTCTAGACCCTCAGCGGGGACACAAGGTAGCACCACCCAAGACCCTAAAATAGCCGCTAGTGATTCCTCCTCCGACTCAGAAATCATGGAAGCATACCCTACCCAAAACACTGAGAGAGAAGGCCATGCACCTCCCGAAGCTCCACAGCCTAGTACTAGTATGTTTAGCCGTTTCATGAAAACATTAGGTAGAGCTACTCGCTCGGAACCTGATGCAAATGAAGCACACGAAGGGGGTGGGAAGTGGACTCTCCTTTCACATCGCACGTGGACCCCACACCCCCAAGAGTGTCCATGTGGATATCCTGCCAACTTCTTACCAAGAAGGCCCTGTTGAGCTGCCTCCTTCAGAAGTGCCCTCTAGAGTACCGTTGGTGACAAGTAAAACCACGGGGAGCAACATTGCTTCTACCTCACAAGAAACCGTTAACACGTCGACTCTAGAAGGATTGTTCATTAATGATCATTGGACATACGACCTCCACACTGAGGTGTTGACGGATCTACACTCTGGCCACGCCTACCATGTAGGATGGATAGAGATTGTACAATCCACCTCTAGTGCCACGAGCATCGAAGATCAACAGAAAATGATCTGTAATGTTATCCATGGCATTATTCAATCAGAAAGGCAAAACCGAGGGGTAAATATACTCTCAACTGGCCCCATGAGATTTCTGGATACGAGCAAGGCTCAACAGCCTACTCTATCACAAATGGAGACTCCTCTAATGAGCCCCATGGACCCATCTTACGTCATTTCACCTGGGGTCTCTATGCAATCTGAGCCTCCGAGCGACAACTTTAGCTTCCCTAACTTGGCTCAACCCTCTATTAAGGAAAACACAGTGCTCACTCAAGGGATAAGCCTGACAGAGAATGTACCGATGACATCTACGGTTAGCGCAGTGCCACTACCTAGTGTCGTAGTACCTAATATGGGGCCTCGACCGTATGTGCCTCTAGCCCCTTATGCACACATGGCCCCCACACCTCCAATTGTACCACTTGTTCATGCTCCTCGAGTGCCGCTCCCTAGACCTTATCCGAGTGGACCTATGCCCGGTTATGTTCCATATCCTGCATCATCCACACATATGCCAAGACCGGTACCCATCTCTCTCCCACATATGATTCCAAGAGTACCTCCACCGGCCCTGCCTCCTCACATAGGTGACTTGGCAGCGTTTGCTCAAACCACAGGTCGATCTATCGCGGAAAATATGCGTCATGCATCTGATAGAGAGCCTAGAAGTAAGGCAGTACAAATTGCCAAACTCACGCAAAAATTCAATGGAGACGAAGATGCTAGGAAACACATTGATGTGTTTGAACAAGTATGTGATTCCTTAGGGGAACGCAACGAACTACATAAGTCCAATGCCTTAAGCTTGACATTAAGTGGGGAGGCTGGAGATTGGTATAGAACCCTAAGGGTGGACGAGAAAACAATCTACCCTACCCTTCGAAGGTTGTTTCTAAAGGAGTACATACGAGAAGGTGTGCTTTGGGGTGTAGCATCTCAGCTACAGAAGGCCGAACGTAAGGAAGGAGAGTCAGTAAGGGACTTCATTAGTCGTCTAAAGCACTTAAACTTTCGCTGCCCTGTAAATGAGCGCTTCAACAATAACCAACTGCTTGATCGATTCATTCGAGGGTTGAGGAATGAAGGAATCTATAATGGACTAGTGATTAGAGGTATCACAACCTGGGAAGATGTCACTGCCAATGCAATCCAATTAGAGGACAACTTGATGATAGCACGCATGAGGGTGTCTACTGACACGAGATCCACTAGCTCACAAGCCATTGAGTATGAACCCATGACTGCAAAGCCCATTGCCAATGAGCCAAAGGTATTTGAGACATTCTTGACAGACCTCACCAAGGCAATCCAAGAGTCTCTTAAGGATAATCGACCCCCTCAAAATAGTCACATGTATCCAAGAAGGGAGCAACAATGGTGTTCCATTTGCTTAGGTCCACATAGCACTAGTGAGTGCCCTACGTTTAGAGTAAAATTTAATGGAACTTGAAACGCATGTGGTAGGTATGGTCACCAAGCTAAGGATTGTTTAATGATCAAATGTATGATGGCAAATAGACCACCTGTAGCCTGGACGGATGCACCTCGAGCTACTGTATTGATGCCTGCTCCACCTGTTGAGCAACTACCGCAACACATGGTCCCTAGATCTCAAAATGTTGTACAAGCTACACCGCTACCACCTCCTGTGCTAGGACCGCAGCCCCCGCATCCAAGAGTCGCCCCTATGAACCAAGTGGGTTGCGAGCCATCAAATGCTTATGCAGATGGCTGTGAGGAGGGAATAGACACTAGTATTGCCTACGGACTTGATACATTGGAAGAGTGTCCTATATACTACATGGAAGATTGTTGGGGGCAAGTCAAGCCGGTTTATCAAGCTGCTGCTCTCGCATCCAGAGGTCAAAATATCAACACCCAGGCTAGGAGGCCACCTCTTCAATGCTACGAGTGTGGTGGACCACATCGGGCAGCGGAGTGCCCTATTAGGCTGCAAAAGAATGATGCACAGATGCAAATGAATCAAGGGAGCACGTCTGCAATGCCAATACTCACATGTAATCGTTGTGGCATAGATCACTTGATTGCCCAATGCCCCTATAACCCAAATGCGCCTAAAATCACACCCCTAAATTTGGTCGAAATTGCTAGTGTGACATCGCCAATACCACCCGTCGCACCTGCTTATGCGATTACACGGTCCATGCTTCAAGGGCCAGGCCATATCCTCGAAGAGAGAGATACCGCGTCAGTTATCCAAGCAAAGAAAAAGAAGACACGAAGGAAGAGGTCGCAGAATACGGGAAATTCAAAGCCAAGTTCCAAAACAAACATAGGAACAGGAGATGACCCGGTGTATATGAATGACCTCGAGGATGATTCAGATTCAATCGAGACAATGGAGACTAGAACCAATAACACAAAGGGAAAGACCGACAAAGAAAACCGTAACATGGAACCAAATGAAAACCGAATAAGAGAAAACCATAAAGAGCCTCTGAAAACACCACAAGTGTTTCCAAATCCAATCCAAGACCCCCAAGATAAACCGCAGGGGCAAAAAGGGAAGAATCGTAAAAAGAAGATTGGGACGTACCCAAACCCAGTAGACGAGATTGAGCAGGTGAAACATCTAAGAGGTTTAGTGGAGGAGACTCAAAGGAAACTAGAACCAGAACCCATGCATGTCAAAATTCATGACACAGTGTTTCCCACGCAAGTTCATCCACCCCACATGAACCATAGACCGTTAGCCATATCTAGTATCATCCAAGAAGGGAGTGAGGACAGGACATCAGAAAGTGAGCATACACCCTTCTTGTTGGAAAGGATGTTTAACGAAGGAATACCTGATCCCATTGAGGAATATGAGATTCCATCCTCACCAGTTCCTAGTCAAGGACCTACACCCTGCAAAATGCCAATGAATGTTGCCAAACTAGTGGACTTCATGTCTTCGAGGTCCGAACCACGATCATAGCAAAGCTGTATGGAGATCCTGAGTTATCCTTGCACTTCGAGCATTCCTTAACGGAGAGCTACGAACGGGATTACCACAGTTTGCGCAACCAAACAGGCCTGACTTGATTATGATTGATGAGGAAAATCATGTGCAATCACTTGACTTAGATGGACACGAGTCCGTGATCGAGGTACCCATTAACGAATTAGGGTAGTATTTTGAAGGCGACGAGTCTAATGCGACCCTACCCATCACTACCAAGGGATTAACTATAAAGGGAATTCTTGATGGTGGTGCGGGAGTTAGCATCGTTACAAAAGATTGTTTGGAATCCATGGGAAAACCCCCGCCTCAGTGTTACTAACATTGTGGTAAAGATGGCAAATGGTACCATAGCCAAACCTATGGGGATGCTCAAGGATCTGAAGATCAAAGTTCTAGGACACAAGGTACGACATACGTTCATTGTAATGGATTTCTCTAAACACCTTATGTCATATGAAATGATTTTAGGACGACCATTCATGAGGGAAGCACAAATGGTTCATGATTGGTCTAAAAATCATGTCTATTTGCAATTCCAAGACTCTGTCCTTAGAGTGGATTTGGTGACTGGTAAGGTACACCCCTTAGGGAGTAAAACCATTATTGATCATCACTCTGACACCACAGTTCACTCGGCCCCACTACAATATTGTTACACTTGTAAGAAGGATACAGACATTGGCCAAGATTCTCCTTACATGGATGTGTTACCGGGTATGACGGAATCAGACAACGTAGACTGGGTCCACCTAGCATCAACCATAGACACTTGGGGAAATAGGGGGACGACCTGGGTAACACCTGAGGGGGATGAAATGCCTGTACCCTTAAATATGCTACAAGCAATGCATATCGCTTCTGACAAGACTCATCCTAATGTAACGAAGAAAACATACAAGTGGGTCCCTAAAGCTTCTTTAGTGACCATAGCTAGTGCTAAAAAACAGAAGCCTTGTAAGAAACGTACCACTCGCTCCAAGAAAAGTAAGAAAATGTTGCGATGGATCTCTAAACGACTATTGGAAGCCCAAGGCTACTATCAAGGAAATGATCAAATCTGGGTGCCAAAACGTAGATTGTGCTCTTACCTATCACCTGACCCAAGTGAGCCCAATCTCGTAGCTCCAAAACGAATCAATGATCGTGGAAAGAAAAAAATCACAGAATGCTACACACCCGCTCCCGAGCTAGTTTGGGTACCAAAGAAAGAACGATTTGTTCCACCTAGCTCAGGAAGGGGGGAGTCCCATGAAGCTTCTAGCTCCTCATGTAATACATCCATAGAGGTCAACGCTTCTACACAGCCTCCATCTATAGTAGTGGACCTCCATGAAGCTACAAAAGAATCCACACCTCCCAGTGTTCAAGAATCACCTGATGAACCACTTCAAGTTCGATCCTGGGAGAGTACCTTACCACCCTTGCAACTTGACGAGGCACCTAGGGTAATAGAAAACTACTGGCAAAAATCCTCACCTATTACCAACTGGAACAATTGGTTTCAAAGGGTGACAAGCTCATTTCAAACGGTATGATCTACCCAAGGAAGGGGGGAGTGTTTGTGGACAGTCATCATTCACTTGCTTCCCTCTCAACCTTTTTCCCTGACCTCTTAATCTCCGATCTTAGGGAATGTACATATAAAGCTTTATACTCACAAAAATAAAAATAAAAATAAATAAGGAGCAAGAGCAATTAGCAAACGAGTATGCACATTAAAAGTCAAAACATTGACTCAGACCTACACATGTCACAATTGGTACAGTGAAATAGAAACCTATCCCATAAAACACCTTTGATCCTCATCACTTGAGTGATGGAGGGTAGGTAAGATTAGTACGATAGGAGTGTTTCTGTTTTAGAGTTGAGAGATTAGCGAAGTTCTCTTTTCCCACTAATGTGCCTCTTGGAGGTATTCCTTTTGTTTCCTAGTGTGTACAGGAACGTGTTGCTATTGATAGGATTTGGACCTTCATGGAATCTTTATCTCGACTCACACTTCAAATCAAGCGCGACCATCAGCACAAACAGGTGTTTCTTGTCCATTAGCATTGCCGTTATCTTTTTGCATCCATGTTTGTCTGCTTTGATTGTGATTGGTAGCATAATATTCAGCGCATTTGCTTAGTATCAAACATTTAATTCAATGTAATGTTTTGTCATAATCACTTGTTTAGGTGTAAAAATCAAGCAGTCCGACTAAGCTAGTTTGACCAAGCTAGGTATTAGAACTCTTCTCTTAATACCATGGGGAATGCCTTCCTAATAAGCAATGGTTACTTAGGTTCTTAATCCAATTTAGGCAGCATTGTGTGAAATGTACTAGGGCTTTCTAGTGGGCTTAACCCTATTGACCTTTAGCTTAAGTATTATAAAGGGAGTTTACTAATGTGATGAGCCTGGGGAGGGTAACAGTGTTATATGACCCCCCAAAGTTACAAAATTAAAATGCTGAAAATGAACAAGCAAAAAATCAAAGTGCCACAATGTAAAATTTTAAGCTGGAAGAGAAATCCCTGCTTAAATTGGTACTTCACTCACATGTATCGCCTATGGTACTAGAGCCCTAGAGGTTCCCAGTGTGGGCGCTTTTCCTTGAAAAGCAAAAAACCCAAGGCATACAAAATAAGCACACACATCATAATTGAATCAATGTGAAAAGACTTTGGGGGGTCAACGAAAAAGTAATCAGTCAGGCGATGATTTCATGAGAAATTCTTTTTATGGTAGCTTAACTACAAAGTCTTCTAGGTATAGCCTCTAGTCAGCCCTCGAACATCAATACTTGGCTCTCACGATTAAACAACTTAATTGACCACTGAAAATTAAGAATCTTACCCATGGTATTAATATTCGATCTCTAGTGCTTTTTGACCGTCAAATTAGCGACCCCAGACTTGTCTAATTTTTTACCTTTACATCTGTTTATGCATTTGATTACATTGCAATTTAATGTTCATTTCTAACAAATTGTTTGAAATTCTTTTACCAATCAATGTGTCTACCTAAAACTACATATGCTTTTTAAGAGAATGCAATTACTGTGCCAATGTTGTTTGATTTTGCAGTGACTGAAGAAGGCTAAGGACATTCATCTCAAATGCTCTTCCACCTCGACGAACCAGCTTCAACTCAATAGCTTCCGAGGACGGAATCTACATCAGGAAGGGGGGCATGTTAACCCTCACGGCTCACGGACACCCCATCACCTACGACGGACGTGTATTATGTATTTGGTAGAGTCAGGTACCGGGCTTGTCGGACCAATAGGAAAAGGGTAAGAGTGATCACCGATGAGAGGCGCACTCTAACTGGGACATTCAAGGGATTAGTTGGCTAAGCATGGGCACCCAAGTGTGAATGGGGTGAGCTCATATAAAAGCCAACTAAACCTAATTTTTACTCATTCTCTCATTTGTGCAATAGAAGAGTGCTCTTGCTCCATCTCCATCTCCATCTTCTTCTTCTTCACCTCCTTGTGTGTGTGTGTGTGTGTGAGAGAGAGAGAGAGAGAGAGGGAGAGTGTGTGTGCGATCGAGCATTACGAAGGCACGACGGCGGCGAAGCGGTTGAGCGCGGCACGACTACACAGCTTCTTCTTCATCGCGGTGAGGAATTAACCAAGAAGGCGAGCGTAGAGCGGTGAGTGACACACCCTTTGCTCTCTTGAGCTTGCTAGTTTAGGCTTGTTGTGTGCTTGGAGCCGTCTGCGGCTTGCACGCGGTGTATCGGCAAGTCCCTTGCTTCGACAGTGCGGAAAGGAGTGCACACATTTATTTATGTATTGATATACATATCAAACAATGCTCAATTAATGTGCATTACTAGAGCTGTATGCAAAAATGTTTAATCTGTAGTTTTCATCACAACATGTGCAACTCACCTCTCCTCTTCGATGTAGACCTGTCTTCATCGGCAAGGATAGAAGACCCTCCATGTTCAGATTGCATGACTCAGAAAATCAGCTTGCTTGCACCAGTATTCAGTGTCCTCACTTCCTCGGACGGCACAGACGGTATGGTCTTGGTGCTGCGAGGAGACATGAGCTTGAAGTTGCCCTTGGTAGGCGTGGCTTCCCTCTAAGGAGTGGACTTAGTACTCGGGAGGTGCACTTTGTAATCATACTAATGTATAACGTGAGTTTGAAAGGAGGGGTTTAAAATGCAAAACATTTAGGCAGTTTAAAAGAGATACATTAAAATAAGGGATTTTAATATTCACTTTTGGAAAAAAATCATAAACTAAGAGGTCATTTTATTCATTCAGACATGTTAAAAGAGGGGTTTTTTAATACTTCATGAACACACGTTTTATAGGGGAGTACCGAACAATGAACCCCTCGAGACTTAGTAGTAGCAGCAACCCTTTGTGGGGACACCATAGAGACCAACAAAGGGGACACCAACAAGAGATTGGGATGAGCACAACAAAGAGGATGACCGCACATCACCACTAAATGCTGAGGAAGCTTGTGATGTGACAAAAGGAAGGCCAATCACCCTGTCAATTCCAAGCGTAGAGGATAGCTCATTTTGCACGCGGGAGAGAGAAATTTGAAGTGGCTATCCTTGTAATTATTACACCACACACACACGTTTTCTGTCAAAAGTAGCTCTGATATAAAATTGGGAGTCCCCCCCCCCCCCCAAAAAAAATAATAATATGACATCTTTTGTTTTATGGCCATAAAAAAGAAGCACCAACCAGGTGAATTCGAAATTGGTCTTTTTTTTGTACCACCAATACGTACTTTCACCCGTAAGGGCTTTTGTGAGGATTTTGCACTTATAAAATTTTCATTAGTGCTAGATGCCTAGTTAGATTGATGTGAGACTTTGCAGGTTCACAAGTTTCATCCCAACCTACATGTTGACGATGATGGATGCCCACAGTGTAATAGCATCCATAAACTGCTCGTACAATTAGTTATGTAATAGAGAGTGTGCAAACTAACTATGGCTTGGTCCGATCATGGACGTCCTTCAAGAGGCTCGCTCGACCTTATCCCCTAGGCTTAACCTTACTTTGGCCTTGATATGGTAGGAGTGTGTCCACATGGCACTAGTACTAATGTGCATGAGACACATTTTTCCTTTCTTTTTGACATTAAAAGCGAGCACACTACTAGTTTGACTAGCATGTTGATTTTAAGTCATTTAAGTGGAGGGGCATTCAAAACATGTCCTTCAATTGTCTTGATCCTCTTTGTGTGCAACCTCTTGGGCCTCACAGGCTCTTTTGTTTGCTTGTCAAATTTCTCTTTTTGAATTATTTTCTAGGGGAATCACTCTTTTAAGCAATTTGCGAGATTCCATCCAACCTTGCCCTGGCTGCACACTCCAAGAATCGTTTCCTATGCGAGTTTAGGCATCGACCTCGCAACCTCACTCCAAGAGAAGTGGTCATTGACCTGAGCTAGTCTGACGCAGCACGAGGTTTGTTGCATATGCGATCCCATCAATATTAAAAACAAGTGAAAGGGTCACAACGGCTTTCAAAAACAATAAGAAGTGATAAAATTGTTAGGTTGAGTTAAACTGGTATCAGTGTTTGGAAAAGGATTGCCTCAACTTAGTCTTGAGTCGATTGAAAATCGAGACTAGCTAGCTGCAAACCATGGTAAACGGAAGAAAAATCGGTGAAATATGTGAGAAAGTCGTCCAAAAATTTTACAAATCTCAAAATTTTTGCTAGTATTTCCGGTTTTCTTCTTTGTGAGGAGGAACCTTGATCAACAAGCCGTTTAATAAAAGAGACTTTCTTGACTGGAATCAAGCTATAAAATGCAAGAAATGTAAAGCCATGGAAGTTGTGAAATGAAAGGTGAAAAAAAAAAACTAATTAATATATGTGTATGTGTATAGAAGTTATTAGAATTATGCAAGGTGAATCTTAATTTTAGCATTCTACAACAATAGAATGCAAAAAAAAAACATACATGTGTGTGTGTATGTGTAAAATTTACTAAAATTATGAAAGGTGAAGCTTCAGTTTAGCATTCTTAAACAATAGAATGAAAGAAAAGTAAAGACATGTCACATATGAAATGAAAGGTAAGTCTCCATCATGCACTGAAAACTATGAAAGTCTCCTTAATCAAACCCAACACTAAGGGTTTCTTTTAGAAAGCCAAAAAATACCCCCAAGTAGGTGAGGTCTCGTCTCCTGTGCTGATGTCAAATTACGCCATTTAGGCTTGTCCTCAACCTACCTATCTCGCTCGGCCTCGTCGATGCCACTTGCCATGCACACGTGCTCCCCCCCTGCTTCCCCTCCTTTCTTTTTCCTTTGCCCTTTTCCATTTACAAGCGGATCTTGCTCGATGCTTGCTAAATAAATAGACCCAAAGTTGTCATGACATATTTACTAGCTTGAGTTGCATGATTTTTTGCAGAAAGAGATGCTTTTAAAATTTTTCCATCCTTGCCTTGTTAACTTTAGTCGTTCAGTCTGTTAAGAATGTAATTGTGTTCTTTCTCTCTATCCTTCTCACTCTCTCTCATAACCTTCATTATCTCTCATAGAGAGATAAGAACCATAAACATCTTCACAAGGTTGTGTGATTAAATATAGCAAAAACCTTCACTACAATATATCCTTCATTATCAAGGCCAAATTATCGACATGGTTAGCAAGTGTCGGTATATGCATTGCTAAAATTGGAGGGAGACCTAATTTTTTAAAAAACCAAACTCTTACATATCGACGCTTATTTCGACGAGCATACTGATGCTAGTACCGATGCCATACACTGATGCTTATACGGAGGTTGATACTGATGCCTATATTGATACAACCTGCAAAACAAAACCTGCAGCTTCATTTTTGCATTTTCGCTCCTGTTTCATCGGCTCTTCTCCTCTTGCTTGCTTGGTGCTAATCTCTGCTCTTCTCCTCAGATCTGCTAATGTGGGGCTTACGTGGCTCAAGATATCCACTCACCCACTCCCCTAAAACAAGAACTTAGTTTTTTTTTTGAGATTTATGGTAGATTATTGTGTTTTTTTTGTGTGTGCATGAGATAGTGTGTGTGTGTGTGTGTGTGTTTTCCAGGTTTGGTGGGAGTCTTACCATAGTCCGAATGAGATTTCTCGAGCGAACTAAAATCCGAGCGAACGTCAAAGCTTATTTACATTTCGTTCCATGTCTTGAACATGCATTTGAGTCTATCTTTGTAGAGAGAGTATGTATAGGAGCCATCAAAAGTTTCCCAAAGTTGAGTATCCACAATACATATATGTGCCCGTTATGGTTGTCTGTGTCTAGTACTATCTCGCAAGGAAGGGAATAGGTTGCAAAAACTTATAAACATCGAGAATGATACTGAGAGGCGGAAGTGAAAAAATAGACCTCGTGGCCTCTACACCAAGACTATGCACAATGGCCTCATCATGGGGAATACGCAATAGGGGGCACCACCTAGCAAGATATGCGGCTAGGACGCATACATATACACAATGAAGCATGCATGGAAAACAATTTCAAGATCCACGCCCAAATGTGGAATGGGGTGGTCGGAGAATAAGGTGAGAGGAGTGGTGAGTGAGTGAGAATGGGCTCGCTACGCGTGCATGTAGTAAGGAAGATAACGAGGTCAGGGATACATGCAAGTATGCTCACTTCTCATACAAAAGGTGGCGAATCTGCACACCTTAAGATGGAAGTAGCAAGATGATAGGAATATGAGAGGGAGAGAGAGTGTGTGTGTGTGGTGGCGAATCCGCACACCTTAACATAAGCAGAAAAAAAATGGCAAGGAACAAGCATATACCATACTCACAATGAGATGTATCCAAAGCGACACAAAGTATGGCACCAAGATGGAGTGTGCTGATTGCTTGCAAAAGATGAATACAACAGGTAGCGTATGATAGGAAAATGAGAAGGGAACAAGATCGTAGGAGGCATAATGGAGAGATGGGAGTTGATGGCGAGGAATATCATGAGTGTGTCCCCCCTTCTTCTTCTTGAAATTGTGACTTCAACCCTTAATTACAAGTGGTGTGGAGGTGTGGTGCTCATCTTTTGTGCATGGTGATGGTGTTGTGATTATGTGATCAGGGTTCATGCTACAAGCATGTAGCACAAGAGTGTGTATGGATAGGTGTGTGTGTGTGTGTCTCCCCCTAAGTGAGCTCTCATGGCCTCCTTATATAGGGAAGGAGGGAAGGATTTAGCAATATTTCTATTTGAGGTGAGTGTCCCACTTTGGTGACTAGGAAAATGGGGTGCATGTGATTGTGGCTCCCATCTTGTCTCCTCATTATTTAAAATACCAGAGGCAATAGAGAGAGAAGAGAGAATGTGGGTAGGATGTAGAGGATAGGAAATATTTACAATAGTCTAGCTTTGGATAGACATAAGCTTATTAGGGAGAGAAGAGAGAGGTAAGAAAATGATAAGAGAGGTTGTCGAAGGTGGATATTTGTTGATGAGGATAGATCCTCCAAAAATGGTGCTAGAATTACTCTAGACTAACCAAGACCTCATTAAAAGAGCCTTGTCTCTTGTAATCATGCTTGAAGACTTGTAGAACCATAGCCATTCTAGAAGGAAGAAAAGTGGGGATGGCCTGTGTCACCATTACACGAGAAAACTGGGGTCCACTACAAAAATCATATCTCCGTGTTCATAACTCCAAAAATTCTGAAAAAAAATGAGCTAAAAGTTGAGATCAAGAGCTACATCTTTCATGTTGAACGCTCCTTCAGATTCGGGGTTCTTCTTTACTTAAGAAATTCAGCCAAATAATGTATTATTTGTGGCTGCAAAAGTCTTTTGGTGGTCCCCTTTGAGTGGACTTCTCTCTTGCCTTCAAGTGTAAGCTCCTTCATGTGTATGAAAACATGACCTAGAGTGTTGAAAAGATTGGCAATCATCTAGATGGAGGTATTATTGAAATTTGAAAGTGGGGTTGAGGTTTGAAAATGAAAACTAGTGAATAAAATATTTGGTAGAGTGGAATAATATACATACATGAAAAAAATATATTAGAAAATACTAGAATATATATATTTAATATTTTTAAGGTCAAAAGAGAGATCAACAAAGAAAGCTTACTTATTATGCTACATCGTGATTGATTAGCATAAGTATTATTTATTTAATAAAGGCTAAAACGTTTGTGAAAAAGGAAGAAAAAAATCAAAAGTAACTTATATAATGGGAAATATTTTGATAAAAGGGCAAAAATATAAGGGGGGGTTCCCATGCATAGAAAAGCTTTCCTCAATACCAAGAATGGGATTTTTCCTACTACTATTTTTCTTTATATCTAAAGAAGGGAGCTATTGCCATATTTATGGTTTTCATAATAACCCACACAATGAGCATGGGGCTAGAGATAACTAACAAGTCCGTTCTTTTGTACATATTGAGTACTGATAAGCTAGGCACTATATTTGTCTTGAAGTATCACACTATATGGTAAGTAAGTATATTTAAGGCCTCTAGGTTTGTTTTGTCAAAATAACCTAAGCCTAGGAACTTGGGCTCATTAGTGATGTACAATTAAAACTTGGGCTTTTTCATGTTGTGTGTTTTATGTGTTGTTGGGATGCAAGCCCGGGTTGAGCGTGTCAAGCCCATAGTGGGAACTTCTTTTATATAGCATGCAGTAGCACTTCAATGCAATAGGGTAAGTTTGCATGGCTCACATGGAAAAGCCTTATATTGTATCTCATTTTTAATTATCAAAGTGCATTTTATAGCGTGTAGAATATCTTTCGCTCGTTCTTCATCTCTGCACGCCATCTCTCTCACCATGGCTCGCCTTCACCCGCCATAGCTAGGCTCCAACAACTAGTATCAGAGCTTGATTCTCTTAGAGGCCTCGGCTCGACTCAACTGTGAGAGTACCCGGTTATAGAGGGGAAAGCCAGCTCATCGACCTGTATCAAACTAATCAAAAGTGGCATCAACATGAGCGCCATGGCATAAGACAAAGTTTTTGACACTAAAGCGCCTTCCATATCAGCCACTACAGACTACACAAATGGAATTTCCCAGTAGCGTTGCCTGCAGACAGATTTCACCAATTTTCCTTTCAATTTCACACTATTATGCAATAGTGGCACCTTATTTGGTCTTAGGTCTTCAATCAAGAGGGTCTTCACACCATGTGGCTCCATGGTCGGTACTTGATTTGCAGCATATCGGTGAAGCTTTTGAAGTCGGCATATTTTAGCTATTGTTTTTGACAAGCATCTCAAAACGCAGGGAATTCTAGGCAATTTTTCAAATTTTGCCAAGGCGACAAAGAAGGTGATATTTCTGTACTGAGCATCTTCGTGCATCTTGAAACGCCTCTAGTCGGTAAGGACTTCAATTGTGTGCAATTTTGCATGCATATTAAAATGCTTCATGGCCAAGGTATGGACAGATAGTAGAGCAACCTGTCAAGAATTTTTTATCGGCATTTGCACATTAATTAGTGGGATTCCCAAAGCACTTCAAAACACCGCTTGAGAGGTTGATCAACAAGGTTTTTTTGTGGCATCTCACAAAGAATATCAAGCATGGCATCAAAGGTGGATAAATTTAATGGATTTGGCTTCCACACCTGGCAATTTAAAGTGAAGGGATATATGATATGAAAGAATTTTTGGAGCATCGTCAAGCCTCTATCAACAGACGAAGCAGGCACATCTGTTGCTGTTACAAGAGCACTATCTATCGAGCAAGAACGTAAGGACGAGCAAGCATTAGGTATTATTCTGACATCACTTGAAGATGATTTCATTATTTGGATGACGTGCAATCTGCAAACGCTGCTTGGATGGAACTAGAAAGTGTTTGGTCCTAAAGCCAAATATTCCAAAATGAGCTTTAAAATGGAGCTGTATTCTCTTTCTATGTGTGATGATGAGAATATTGCAGCTTTAGCTAACAGATTGAAAAGCATCTGCACTCAATTGATTTATGTTGAAGCCCCTGTCCTAGATGAAGATCTTATAGATTTTTTTCTTAATAGCCTACCTGCAGAATTTTGTCAGATTGTAACTATTTTAAAGGAGAAGGATCCGCTGCCTTCTTTGGATGGTATTGCTAACTCATTACAGAAAAAAGAGAAACGAGTACCACGTATTAGTTCTGTCATACCTACTGCATATGTAGCTTGTTGCACAAACATGAGGACCATATAAAACTTCTTGCTTCCATATTATTTTTTAAAAGCTTTGCACGTTGATCAAGTGATTTGCGGCATGTATGATTCATGGCTGGTTGCGGGTCCTATTTTTGGTTGCTAATTGAGAACTATTTCCTTTTCGGGCCACCTCTTAAGCGTGAAGTGGGAGGGAAACTACATAAATGATAAACATGGTGTAGCCTACATGCTCTCTTTTTGGTTAAAAATAGTAATTTTTATCAATCTAAAAAATCATATGTTCACGTTCTCGTTGTTTTTCACACCAAATGAACAAAAATTATGTTGTTGCAATTTGCAAATCAATAACCTTGTGAGGTGTATCTTAGCTTCCATTAGATGAGGGCCACAAATGGCCAGTGCATTGAAGTGTTTGAAGAAAACTGTGGTGTAGTGTGTTTTTACTTGGCTAAAACTGCAAAATTTTGACTATATTCCGACCTTATCTTCAAGAAAACTAGTAAAATTTTAAATTGTTTAGTATTAATACCAACAAATGCTTCAAATTTGACCTATGAACTGAAAGAATTATTAAGTGTGCCCATCGTGCATCTTTATTTTCTTTCGTTGGTAAAAATGTTCTTGGAAGGCCTTGGTGTGGTGTATTATCCATAACAAAAATAGAATCTCCCAATAGACCCTTGAATTGGCACATGGGTGTTGTGGGTAGTGCGACGTTTTGGGAGCAGATGCACACACCTTATGTAGAGAGGTAATTTATCCCGATGCGATCCCCTAAACACTAGGTGTAGTGCTCTCGCTTGCGTCTAAAGCCAATAATAATTGATTTCAAGATATTTTAGTGGCTGCTAACTGTGAGCATTTAGCGAGTTCAAGGAGTTACTCCAACATTTAGCGAGACCAAGACCCTCTCTTGAGAAAGCAACCAAAAAAAGCAGTATGAGCCTGCGATCCAACAAAATTTGTGTTAAGGAGAATCTTAGGTAGATACTATCATGAGACTTTAGCAAAAACATGATGATAGGGAAAGTGCCAAGACGATTCTTGTTTGGTGCGAGCAGGCATGACATGCAGATCATGAGATTTTGTATCACATGCCTTCAAGATGCAAGAATACGTGATTGAAAATCCCTTGTTTCACGCTTGAAAAAAACAAGCTCCTCCAAGGTGGCCTTCACCATGCATGGTAGCACCTATCACAATAGTGTTCCTTCGGGCCCTCCATCACCATTTTAGTAATTGTTTTGAGAAGTTTTCTTGTCTTATATGTACATTTGGAAGCTAAGAGCCAAGAAGCGGTCTGGTTGGTTTGCTTATGAGAATTACTCATGCAATCTTGTGCGTGAGTTTGCATTTCTCTAATGAGAAACGACTCCCCCAGCCCCATGAGCTTGTCATTGCCAATGAATTTGTGGACGAAGCTAAATGCCCATCAATAAAACCAACATGGGGCAACGGGGAACCAACTGAAATCAAATCAAAAAATCGATCACTAGTGGAAGGGTGCAAAAAAACTAAAAACACTACTTGCAAATTGGAATTATTTTTAGAAATTGGTATTGTCATGGTAGCACAATACATCGGGGTCTCTCTCTCTCTCTCTCTCTCTCTCTCTGTGACAAAAGTGGTGAATACTCAATAGATCTCAATCATCTGTATGGAAGAAGCCATTTACAAACATAGTACCATCAATTGTGATAACTTGTGTATAGGTACATACTTTACAGACAGAGTACCATCAATTGTGATAACTTGTGTATACCATCATTTGTGATAACTTGTGCATAGGTATATACTGGTACAACCTTTATTATGTTCATTACTTCATGGGATATTCATTACTAGTACAACCTTTATTATGTTCATTACTTCATGGGATATTCATTACTAGTACAACCTTTATTATATTCATTACTTCATGGGATACCTCCAGCCTTTATTACATTCATTACTTCATGGGATACCTCCTCCGATCCCATCCTCAAATTTCAATGCTAGGATTAATCTGTATCATCTGTAGTAAAAGGTGGATGAGGGATTTGAACTCACAACATCCACATGAACGCCTCAAGTGCAACGCACCTAGCCATCCTGTTGCAATCAGTCATTGCTGAGCTCAGTCCATAAAGTGAGTTACACTCTCATGCCTTCACCCATGTCATTGTTGCTCAGGTCTCATGTTCTCTCGCTCTCTCTCCTCTCTCTCTCTCTCTCTCTCTCTCTCTCTCTCTCTCTCTCTCTCTCTCTCTCTCTCTCTCTCTCTCTCTCTCTCTCTCTCTCTCTCTCTCTCTCTCTCTCTCTCTCTCTCTCTCTCTCTCTCTCTCTCTCTCTCTCTCTCTCCTCTCTCTCTCTCTCTCTCTCTCTCTCTCTCTCTCTCTCTCTCTCTCTCTCTCTCTCTCTCTCTCCCCCCTGTGCGGGCTGCAGTCGAGACCTCTAGTCTAGCTTTATTCCACCTACATTTGCCAAGATTCACCACGACTTCCTTTTTCCTGAATCATGGGCACATACCACTTGTGTCTGACCAGAGAGCCATAATATTTACTCGAATGCCATCCAATGACTAGAGGAACCCACGGAATTGGGCTGGCAATAGTTGAAGAGCTAGGGAGTCTTGAGCGAGTGTATACACATGTGCATGATCAGAAGAAGATCTTAATATAAACTGCCTTAAAGAGTGGGAAGCTGCTGGTTTTCAATGTTAAGGGATCCACCTCTGATGCTTCATCTCGGGAGCAGACGGAGGCCTTATTTCGTGATGTTTCCTCAACCTTCAATGGAAAGCTCAATGTTCTGGTGAATAATGTGGGCACAAATATAAGAAAGCCTATTGTGGAGTCCTCTTCTAAAAGCATTGAGAAAGGAAAATGTTGTTTTTGTTTCATCAGTAGCAGCCTCCAGGTGTTGTTGCAATTCGAATGGCGTCTAGCCCTTCAGCGACCATCTTGCAAAAAACGAAGATATACTCTCGCCACTCATACTGCTTCACCTGCCAAAAATTGAGGGGTGAGGATTATTCTACGAGCATGCCCTAGAAACTATCTCTCTCTCTCTCTCTCTCTCTCTCTCTCTCTCTCTACACATGGAGACACAGAGTGCAATTATTTTTAGAAATTGGCATTGTCATGGTAAAGCAACATGGACTGGAATGGCCAAGAAGTGGCCACAGAGGATGCTGATGGGGAGCAATAGAAACCCCAGGCATCCCATCGCACTCTGGCATGCGCTCTCTGCAACAAGTAGCACTAGAGCCTTCGTTCAAAAGTAGCTTTGCATTGGTCGATGGTTCATTGTGAGATATATGGAGCAATATAAACCCTATTTCTAAAATAGCTTTGGATTGGCAATGAGTACATATATTGCAAACCGGCGTGTACTCGTCCAGGAACCTGTAGAAGTATCCTAGTCCAACTCTCTTGAAATTCTATAGCGAGCAAGGTTGTCATCACGCTGCATGCCATCATGATGCTATTAAGCGAGCTAGGGCCATCAAGTTGTGTTGTGAGCTAGGCACCATCAAGACCTTAGTCACTTCCTACTATAGCTACCGCACGCCGACGTGCACACAACCCTCAATAAATAAACCCATGCGCAAAGCAAAGACGTTTTCTCTCTCACAAACCTTGCCCATTACCCACTAAGAGAAAATTCTAGCAAAACTGTGTGGGAGAGGAGAAACTGATGAGTTTTCCTTTCTTGCTGCAAGCATCTACTTATATTGGTAGCTTAAGTTACAACAAACTACATATATTGTCCCAACAGACTACAGTGATCATGCATTGATTTAGAAACATTTCATCTCCGATTGACACATAATATGGATGAGGTTCCCTAAAATTGTAGGTTTATTTTACCTCCAAAATATATTTTTAAAGGTAAATTTAAAATTTTGAAGGTGGGATTACACAAAACCTAGGTTTTTTCCGAGCACTAGTTAACTCCCAATGATACCAAGCTAAACTGCGTGTGAAACATTCATTTCTATGGGCAAGGTAACTTATACAAGTGCAGGAGTAGGAAGGATTGCATCTAATAATGGAGCAAGGATTTTTCCAAGTGCATGCAATGATGATAAAACTTTAGTATGTGATATTAATGATCATGTCTCTATTAATGGTTATAATAAAAACCTGGTTGCAACTACAATAGGGCAACCGATATTATCAGGTTTCAATGCATTCAGTTATGAAAATAAAGATTTCATATCTGGCATAAGCATGCCATTGGTAGGAAGCAGGATGATTCCCACTCCTAGCTTGAATTCTATTGGGGAGGTCTTTTCCAATCCAATGAATATAGCAGATGATTTTGGTCATAAAGTGCATCAACAAATCTTACTTTTGGAGCAGGTGTAACAAGTTTTCAAAATTCAAAGGGACGGTCTGCTAAGGAATAACACAGAGCTAACCAACACTAGGCTGTCGAATTGTCTTCAGGTTATCAGGCTGATCATATATTCACAAATGCTGGATCGACCCTGAATGGCCCTCTACATAATCCAAGTATAAATCCATATTTTGGTCATGCAGCTTCCCATTTTTCTCTTTTTGTTGACCAGTCATTGTCACAACAACAGTATCATAAGCACTTGAAAGATTCAAAAAGCTTATACATACGTTTGTTTTGGGATCACTTGAAAGTGAAAATTTTGCTAGCTGCACATAGTGCATCTGTCTCGTATCGGGCACCCATTGATCACACATATCCCACAGTTCTAGCTACTGGTACTTCTAGATTCATTTTAGCATCTCTTTTTATAACCAGACACAATATCAGATTACCAATTTTTGTAACGATTTGGTCTCATAGGTCATTTTGGCGACGCTATTATATCAATTCCTTTCATTTCTCTCTCTGTCTCTCTCTCTCTCTCTTCACTTAGACACTAGATAGAGGAGCAGTAGCCATTGCAAAGCTCAACTCATACTCACACCCATTGTACTCTCATTGATCGGGCACTGGAGCTAGGGAGATTGAGACACCTGCAACTAAGGAGAGAAGCTTCACAACATTGGCAAAGACTGCAACAGATGATTCAAGCCATACTATCTTGAGATCCAAAGTACATATGAGGAAGACTCATGACCCATCTTCTTACACTAGAAACCCATTGTATCACACATACCCGACACAGTTCCAGCTAGTAGCACTCCTAGATTCATTTTAGCATCTCTTTTCTGTACTTAGACAAGGTATCAGATTCACCAGTTTGTAATGGTTTGGTCTCATATATCATCTTGGCCACTCGAAGACGTTAATATCTCATTTCACTAATGGGATTTGCTATTTAATTCTTTTTAATTCCATTTTAAGTGGCATGGATTGAATAATTCACCTTATCACCTACTCTCTCTCTCTCTCTCTCTTTGTGTTTGTGTTTGTGTTTGAGAGAAGGAGATACTTCTATCATTCATTTTTACAATCCTTGGGTGGAGCACAGCCAAATGTATAGCAATAGTTTAATTGTCTCATGCTGTAAAAGGTTTGTAGTGTAGGGTGTTTTGTCGTGAACTATTGCAGAGCTACTACGTGGCCTAAAGTGTTTATCTATGTAAGAACAAGTTTTTGGAGTTAGTTTTATTGAGGGGTTCTTGGGTTTAGTGTTAATGCTTCATTGCTAGTACATTTTGCATATGCGTTTTGACTATGTATTGATTTGTGTGTGAAGGCATTAAAGTAAGAGTATGATTCTTGTTGTTGAGAATATTTGAGATACAAAAAAGTTTACTTTGCTACACTATCCTCTACATAGTAACTATTGAGGTTTTGATTTAGTCTTTTTCACTGTATATGCTCGCTTGGTTTCTTGCCCGCTCGAAAGTCCTTGCTCGAGGATTGGGATTCCTCATTTGGTGGCATTCTCTCAAGCGCTTTGTGCTTACATAGGCCGCATGTGAGTGCCCTATTCCTTTCTTTTCCTACATACACACACACAAACACATATAATCACACATAAACACGTAAATAAATACAAATGCACATATATTTACACATAATTAAACACACTACGTGCACACACACACATTTTTAAAAATATTAAAAAATAATAACTTCGTTATTTTTAAATTTTGACTAAATGTTATCATTCACAAATAAACATATTGAAATTTGGTAATAAAAAATATTTAATTATAAAAATTATTGAGCTATTTTTGATGTAGATTAATTTATAATATTTTTTTAAATGCAAGTTTATTTAAAATTGATGTTGTACTTTTAAGTTGTGACATGCCGTAGGTGTTGTAAATGTTAGTGTTAGAACATAGTCTTAATACGTCTTTAATTTGACCATCTTAATACATTTGGCCGTCTTAATACGTTTAGGTTAGATTATTAGAGTTAGCGATTTAGGTTTAGGTTTAGATTTATGTTACAGTGTTAGGTTTAGATTTAATTATTAGGGTTTTGGCTGTCTTAATACATTTAGGTTAGATTATTAGGGTTGGTGACTTAGGTTTAGGTTTAGGTTATAGTGTTAGGTTAAGGCTTAATTATTAGGGCTTGGTCAATCTTAATATGTTTAGATTAGATTATTAGGGTTAACAGTTGGCTGCTAGTAGTTGACGATGTGTATTATATTGCTTAAGGTAAAGTGGCGTTTGCTTTGCCACGGAGTTTGGCCTAGTAAAGGCGGTTAGGGTTGGCCGTATAAAGACACTTTAAACCGATTTAGGAAAAATTAGTTTGGCCATTTCAGAGTGTAGTGTTTGGCCGCTTAAGGCTAGCTGCTTTGGTTTTACTTCATCGAACTTGGCTGTTTCAGGCCGCTTAGGGGTAGCCACTTAGGACTAGCCGCTGAAGGTTAGCGGCTTTTGATTTGGCCACTCTAAATAGGCTTAGTGTTGCATTAGTTTATCCATGTCAAAAAGAGGAGGAAGATGATGAAAATGAAGAAGAGGGTGACCTCTTTCTCACCTTTTTCATATTTTGATTCCTATCTTCCCTTTTGGAGTGACGAGTGAAAGGACTCTAGGGTGATCTTTTCCTCTTGGGAGGAATTGAGATCGTCAGGATGTCCGTCTTCGTGAAGCCACATCTCCATAACAATTTGGAGAGTCACTTCTTTCTCGTTCATTGGATTCCTCTCTTCTCTTATCGAAGAGATTCTTCTTTTGGAAGTCTCAACAAGTGGCTTCCTAAGGTCTCTCTCTTCTTGGGGAGGTAGGGTAATCCCATAAGTACGAAGTTGTGAGTTACTTCGTCTTGCAATGCAGGTTTGCCCATAGCTTGTTGCAACCTAGTAACAAGATAGTTCACAAACATTGGGGCATCATCAGTAGCACCTTCATGTGCAAAATCAAAGTTGTGAATATTCAATCTATTCTCTTTATTATTGTTAGCCATGCTAACTAAACTTATGTATATGCTACTTTGTGCTTTGTTATCCTCAAAAACCTTAGTTGCTACTCTTCTTTACTTTTGAAAATTAGCTCTCAAGCAGCCACACTCGTGGTTTAGAGACTGTTGATTACAAAGAGTAGTGGAGAGGGTCTAACATTCCTCGGTTGATTATGGTTCCTATTGAGCTCACTATAGTAGCTCAATAATAGTTAAGCAAAAGGCAAGCCCTGAAAGACTCCATTATTAAGTCTATAGTTCCCAATGGTGTACCCCAAACTAAGTCCTTTTCAACCAAGCTAATAGATCCCTATCCCACTTACCCTCTTGCAATGAACAGGTCTAACCTTTCCTGGACAACTAAGAAATTCTCAAATAGCATAAGAAGAATACTTGATTAAAGGTAGAAAAATGAACATTACACCTAATTAGGTGGCATGAACCGATTTACTTGGAGCCGGTCCCCCCTCCAAAAGGCTTTTGTATTATAGATTCTCTTGTGAAGAAAGACTTGGTACAATACAACTTCTCAAGCTTGGAGAAGGAGATGGAGTTCTTTCTCAACACACAATGAGAATGAACCTGTGTGTGTATGTGTGTGGGAGAGAGAATATACCCTCAAGAATATCCCCTTCTTGCTTTGGTCAACCCCCTCTTCTATTTCAATCTTGTAATTGATTGGACCTCACCAAGCCTAGCCAATCACATGCTTTAGTCATATCAAGAAACAAGGGTAGCATTTGGACAAGTGTCCTCCTTTCCCCTTTGAGAGAGACGGCTTGGATAAAGCTAGGATAAAAAAATATATAAACTAAATTCACATTGGACTCCTTTAGAAGCCATCCAATAGGTTTTAGGCACAACATGAGGTCAGCATGTCTAGGTTCTTGACATGTGTCCTTGTTGACTCTTAAGTCTTGGCTTGCCTTGAGAGTGTGTGTGAGTATTCTCTCTTGTTCCTACTTCTAGGGCTCACCCCTCCTTGTGTAGGGATCCCATTTAATTTAAGCACCTTAGCCCTCAAGCATGACAAGCACCTCAAGCACCTTCATCATAAAGCACGACAAGAACCTCAAGTACCTTAGTCTCAGCAAGCATGAAAACCACCTCAAGCACCTTAGTCTTAGCAAGCACGACAAGCACCTCAAGTTTGGGCAAGGTTCCCACTTCAAGGTCATCCCTAGCTTTCCTAAGGTCATAGGCCCAAGGAGTTTTAAAACTAACCTTTGGAGGTATTTAATTAAGCTAACCCTAAGGTCTTTTAAGCTCCACTATCTGGTCATTGCTCTTTGATAGACCATCTCCCTTTTGGAACCGTTGGTACAGCTGAAGATGGTCGACCTATGGAAGTGCAAGACGCCCAAGCATGGCAGTTTTTGATGGGCTTGTGATGCTGAGGTGTTTATGTGTGAGCGTGTGTGGTCGGTGATGCTCAAAGGAGAGCCTGGTAGTAGAGTTTTACAGAAAAGTGTGTGTGTGTGTGTGTGTGAATTTCTGTGTGGTTAGGGGTGCCGAATATTCCCTGGGCTATAGAGAGGCAAGCTTGGAGTGTGTTGGGTTTGTTACCCCTTCCCCCTTTCCATCAGTGGTGCTTCCACGGAGGATCTACTGATTGCTCCTCGGTGAAGTCCTACAGCTTGAAGATGATTGAAGATTGCGGTCCGCTAGTTTTCACTAGCGAGGAAGATGCAGAAGATTGGATATGCGATCTAGATTTGTATATGATGTCACTACAGATGATGACCAATGAAGCAAAGCTTAGAGGTTTGTCACAAGTGATGTAGGGCAAAGCTCAACAATTTGAAGGTTGCCGATAGGCAGTCATGGTCGAGGGTTCGAGCCTGTTTTGTCTGAGATTTCAAGACAGAAGTATCAAAGACTAAATTGGATGGAAGATTCGACCAAGAGGTATGCATGAAGTCAATTCTTGATAAAGAAGTCTCCTATGATGAAGCTTTAAAAGGCTTCGCTAGTAGCAAGTATGAATGTGATGATGAAGATGCTTGGAGTGATTCAAGCTCCAGTTATGTGGAGGATTTTGAGGCTTATGACAAAGATTGGAAAGTCATGCTTGACTTCGCCTACCATGCAGAAGTGCAAGACATTGAAGACCTAGTAAACAAAAGCGATCTACTATCTACATCAAGTTTGAGTGAAGGTGAAGTAGAGGTATGCCAAGATGATTTATCTATGCAAGGGGTGGGGCAACTTTTCCTTGACCAGCATGTCGAGGTGCACTATAGGGTTCCAGAGTTGGTGTGTAGCCGTAAAGAGTGTTGGAGCTATATATGGCTCACTCTACTCAACTTGGTCTCACCTATATATTTGTATCTTGTCCTCAATATGAATCAGTCCTTGGGAGCGTATATGGTGTGTCTCTTGTCTCGTCTCTCTCTTTCTCTCTAAATCTCAACATGGTATCAGAGCGGTAACGATTACGCACCGATTCAATTCATGGTGACAAAACAGTGTGTGTATGCGATTCGCATGTAAGATTCAAAATTGCTACAAATTTTATTTTTGAGCGTTGATTCTTGTTAACTGTGGTTGTTTTTGGTTAAAAAGAAAATGATTAGTGTTTTGTGTGGTGTTTATTGCTAATCAATCTAATCGTTGATTACGTTTTCTTGTTGATGACACCCTGAAATTTATCTCAATTTTTCGGATGTTCTGCTCAAAATTTGGAGAAACGGGAAAAGCGCAATGGCAATTTTCATCCAAAACTTGTTGGTCTCCTTGAGCTCTTCTATTTGAGTTCTATGTTTGCGTCAATCGGAGTTTGCAGCAAAAAGTTATGCTATTTTTACTGCAATTGAGGTTGACGCAACTTTCTTCGTCCTACTTCTTCGTGAAGTGTCCGAGATCGTTTTTCTTATTTTGGCGTTAACTTTTTCGAGAAGATTTAGCTTTTTGCTATTCGTATTGTGGCCTTCAATCTTGCGTCTCATGCCACTCTATTTTGAGGACTCTTTTATTATTAACGTCTTCTTTACCCTGCCTTTTTGGGTGATGTCTCTCACATCTTTGGACGTTCCTTGAGCATCCTTCTTACGTTTATTGTTGAGAGAATGCAGTCCTCATATCTCTCTCATTCTCAATTGCGGCCTTCACCATATATGGTGTGTAGATTCTGTGATCTTATCTTATACGTCTTCTCGCAACAAGATATGGCTATGAATATTCTCGTCAATGGCTTTCCTTCTGGCCAGCGTTCAGTTCCTCCTTCCAAGGTCAAGGATTCCATGCTGGAAAGCAAAGATGTTGTTAATTCTTGAAGGCGATGAACTCTTCGATGTTGTTCTTGGAAATCGTGTTTGTCTGCCTCAGCATGTTGATACGGATAATGATAACGTGCTTATCACTGAAGGACCTATATTTGAAGATTGGAATGTTGCCTATACGGATTGGCAACGACGTGATAAAGCAGCTCGTTGGTATATTCTTTCTGCTCTTACTGATTCCCTTTTGCTTGATATGTATGAACTGCCTACTTCCCACGACGTATGGAAGTACCTTATTACAAACTTTCAGAAGAAATCTGTTACAGAAATACTTTATTTGAGAGGGTTGCTTAACAAGTTACAATATGAAGTTGGTACTGCCATGATGGGACATATTTTCAAATCTATTATTAATCAACTTGCCGCGTCTGGTGATCCTATTCCACAAAAGCAACAGATTACACTTCTCCTTGATACGGTGAAGGACTCTTCTTATGATAATATTGTTACTATTCTCTCTAATAAAGATGGTCTTGATTTCGACCAAGCCTGCATGTCTTTAATTGAATACTCTCAACGTCAAGAACGTCGTAATGCTGGTCACGATACAACTATGATTTCACAAGAGGAGACTGAGTCACAACAGATAGAACGTGCTTTATATGCTCGAAGGCGTCCATTTCAACGAGGAAACCGCAGAGGTGGCCGTCGCGGTAATATTTTCTCTCGTCTCAAATTTCCTAATAAGCAATGTTTTTACTGCAACAGAAATGGCCATACTGAAGATGATTGTTGGGCACGTCAATATGATGAAGAACACAATATTACCACAAAACAACCACGTTTATCTAGAGACTCTTCTTCTTCTTCTTGTGAATATTGTGGACGATCTGATCATCCCACTCATATGTGCTATAAGCGTCGATTCAAAACAGATCGGAATAGAGCATATGCTACTGAACATCGAAACAACATTATACCAGAAACAAGCTGTCCTATGTTCAGTTGCTCCAGACAGAATACTTCATGTACGTGATGGATCACTTTTTATTGTCAATTCTAGTGCTACAGGAAATATGACATATCAGTCTAAGTGGCTCCATAACTATCATCCACTACCATTTCAACGTGTTGTTTATCTTTCTGATGACACTACTTGTCAAGTAAAGGGTATTGGAGACTTATATCTTGGTACATTATCTTCTTCCACTCGATTTTGCGAGGAGTATTACATGTACCAGATCTTCAACGTAATCTTGTTTCAGTTTCTAGACTTGTTGATCTTGTTCTGTTTGTTGGATTTGATCATACCAAATGCCGAATTGAGAAAGATGGAGAGACTATAGCCACTGCTCCTCGAAACGGTAATTTGTTTGAACTCTCTCTCAACGATGCAGTAGAAAATGTTGTCACTGCTCTAGGTGATCATGATTGGAAAGTATGGCATCACCGTTTTGTTCATGATGATTTCTCAAAACTCCTTGATCTTCAACGTCGTGATCTTGTTCATGGCATGGATCTTAAAGCCCATCCTATATGGAAATTTGTGAATTTTGTGCTCTTGGGAAATACAATTGTAAACCCTTTCCTCTTTCAAATACAACTCATTCTCATGACATATTGGATCTTGTTCATACTGATATATGTGGACCTCTACCTTCTTCGAGATCACAATATCGCTACTTCATTACTTTCATTGATGATTTCTCAAGGTATACGACTGTATTTCTACTTAGAAAAAAATCTGAAGCCTTATCTGTTTTCAAACAATTCCACAAGGCTGTGGAACTTCAAACTGGTCGTCGCCTTAAGAAGCTTCGTAGTGACAATGGAGGCGAATATGTTTCTTAAGAGTTTGTGAGTTACTGTGCTGACAGTGGAATTCATTATGAACACACTATTCTATATTTGCCTCAACAGAACGGCGTTGCTGAACGAAAGAATCGCACTATTCTCAATGTTGTAAGATGTATGCTGATTCATTCTGGCTTGTCTCGTGTTTTCTGGGCTGAAGCTACTTTGACAACAGTATTTATTCAGAATCATCTTCCTACTACTGCACCCTATGGTAAGATACCCATCACAGCATGGAGAGGTGACATTCCTTCTGTATCTCATTTGCGAACCTTTGGATGTATTGCTTATATTCATGTTCCCAAAGAAACATGAACAAAGCTTGATTCTCTTGGTCTTAAAGTTATTTTTATTGGATATTCTGACACTTCCAAAGGCTACAAATTATATGACCCTTCCTCCAATAAAGTAAGTGTGAATTGTGATGCTACTTTTAACGAACAGCTTATGGGAGGCTCATGGTCCATGGATGATTCTGATGATACTAAATCATTGCTTCAGGATTTTCTATTTCTTTCAGAAGATGAAACTCTTCCTATAGAGCAAATTTCCTCTTCACAACCATCTATTCCGAATGTTGCCTCATGGCTCATGTCATGTTTATGATGACGATATTGTTGATAATGCTTTTTCTACTTCTGAAGATCCCGTTACTTATGATGAAGCTATCTCTTCACCACAAAAGGATCAGTGGCAAGAGGCTATGGAAGCAGAGTATGATTCTCTTATCTCTAAAGGTACATGGATACTAACTGAATTACCTCCTGGTTGTACAACTATTAAATGTAAGTGGGTGTATAAGACAAAAGTAAAAGCAGATGTATCTTTTGACAAGTTCAAGGTGCGTTTAGTTGCAAAAGGTTACTCCCAAGTAGCTGATCAGGAGACTTTTTCACCAGTTGTTCGCATTACAAGTGTTCGAGTTTTATTGGCATTTGTTGTTCAATTTGATTTAGAAGCTCATCCAATGGATGTGCGAACTGCTTTTCTTAATGGTGACTTGGAAGAGGAAATTTATATGGAACAACCAGAAGGGTTTGTTATTCCAGGTAAAGAAGACCTTGTTGCTCAACTCCATAAGGCACTATATGGTCTCAAACAAGCTTCGCGAGCCTGGTATACAAAATTTGATCTTTTTCTCACCTCTAAAGGATTCATCTCTTGCTCTTCAAACCCAACTTATACATAAAACGCCAAGGTAGCAGTTTTGTGATTCTTGCTCTTTATGTGGATGATACCATCCTTTTTCCAATGATTTGGGATTTCTTCAGCAAGTGAAAAATTTATTGTCTTCTGCATTTGATATGGTGGATCTTGGAGATATTCACTTGTGTCTTGGCATTCAAATCCAACGGAACCGTACAAAAGGTATTTTATTCCTTCGACAGTCAAAGTTTATTGCAGATACTATTCAAAAATTTGGTATGGAATCTGCACATTCAGCCAACACACCTTGTCTTGCGAGCTCTACGAAGAACACTTCTGACAATGGTGGTCAACTTGTCACAAATCAACCTTATGCTTACTTGATTGGATGTCTTCAGTTTGTTGGCCTGAACACTCGTCCTGATATTCTGTTTGCTGCTAATTATCTTGGACAACATCTTGCATGTACTTCTCTTAAGCATTGGTCTGCTGCAAAGCGTGTATTGAAATACTTGAAAGGCACTATAGATTTTGGTTTAGTCTATCGACGACAACTCACATCGAATTATATGCAATCTCTTTCTCTTTTGGGTTACACAGATGCAGACTGGGCAAGCTCACATTTATCTATGCGATCTACTAGTGAAAATTACTTCTTTATAAATGGTTGTCTTGTTTCTTGGACCAGCAAGAAACAACGTTGTGTTGCAGTTTCTACGACTGAGTCAGAATATGTTGCGGCATCACTTGCAGCTCATGAGTTGATTTGGATTCGACAAATGCTGGTTGATATTGGTCACTCTCCTCTTTCTAGCACACCCTTGCGGTGTGACAACCAAAGTGCTATTAGTCTTGCAAAAGACTATGTTCAACATAATAAGTCAAAGCACATTGTTGTCCATTATCATTATGTCAGGTACGAAGTACGCAAAGGAACCATTATGGTTGAACACTGTCCAAGTGACTAGATGATTGCAGACATTTTGACCAAAGGCCTCAACGAGTCACATTTCATCCTCTAGCGCTCGGAGCTTGGAGTTGCTTCGGCTCACTCTTTCTAGATTAGCTTCTTTGCTATTGTAATAGCTTTGTACATATGACATTGTAATCTTTTAGGTAACATGCACTATGCACACTCCAGATTTTCACATTGTGATCTCTAAGTCACTTGAATATTTGTACATAGATGCACAATTCACTTTCACATCATCACCGCTGGTTCATATTTTCACGTTGTATAGGGGCTTGGGTTTTTCCCTTGAACTCCCCAAGGGTTTTTTCATCCAAAGCTAGAGACCTTTGTTTGAGTGGGGGTGTTGGAGCTATATATGGCTCACTCTACTCAACTTGTTCTCACCTATATATTTGTATCTTGTCCTCAATATGAATCGGTCCTTGGGAGCGTATATGGTGTGTCTCTTGTCTCGTCTCTCTCTTTCTCTCTACATCTCAACAGAGAGATAGCTGCGACAATTGACGTTGTGGAGACAGGTATATGTGCAGCTTGTGAGAGCGGGATCACATGCAAAGAGGAGGGTACTATCAACCTTGTAGGTGATGAAGTGTGGGATCAATTTTTGTCTTTCTTGTCCAGTGATGTGGTGATCGAGTAGGTGTTTGAATAGCAGGTAGCTAAGGCTGATGGTCAAGAGTTGATGGTCAAGCAATCTAGCTCGCTCTCGTGTGAAGTGCACGTTGAAGGGGTAGTAGCCCATGCTCTAGTGGCTAACGAGCGAGTAGGGGCAAAAAACAAGGTGTTGAAGGTATGTGCTACGCTCCTGATGAAGGTGTTATTGCAGGTAGCTTTCTACGAAGCTCTCCACCGTTTGCAAAGCTCTGTGCATGTAGGATCTGTTATGGAGAGCCCTCTAGCAAAGGGATAAATGATTGCATGTGATGCAATTGCTTCAAGTGTGGGTGTATACACTCATTTGGTTATGAAGTTGGTGTATGGATACAGATTGTTGAAGATCGATGCTATGCCACACTGCATGAGAGGCTTGTTTTTGGGTTTACAGGCACAAAAAAAATGTTTGTTATGCATGTAATGCAGACAGATGGCTATGCTCAATGCCATGTATTTGATCTTGGCGGAGTTTGCGTCATAGTTGGGAGAGCCTATGGCTTTCCATTTGAACCGGGGGGATTCTACAACTGATCAAATCTCTCTCTATCTATCTACTGCTTATGTACATACTAAGTATCCCAAA
>NC_140932.1:40101268-40165967 GCF_014529385.1 Adiantum capillus-veneris
CAAAAGGTGCACAAGTTTTTCAGTTCCTTGGGCAATGTGCCAAATGTACCTGGATTTTGGATGTTATTCCTATCGATGCTTATATGAGTGCTGTCTTGGCTTGGCCAGTAAAAGGGAGTCAGATTTCTTTAATGCTTTCTGGTAACGAGCTTAAGTTGCCAACAGTTTACGGGATGTGGGTGTTTCACTATGCTTCAGGTGAAGCTCTAGTATAATGTAGATCCCGTCAATGTTGTGATATCAATGGTGTTTGATCTAGGAGATTCTAAGGATATTCATAAGCAGATTCAATACGGATGGATACTGATCAGTATGCATACTAATTGCGTGCTATTTGAACCAGGGGTAGCATATCTGCACCAAAAATGTTTGATGTTGATTGACACAAGAAATGTATGCTCATGTGAATATGGATGCCCAAATGTGTGGGCAATTCCTTATTATTCCATTTGATCCTGGGGCTACTAAAGTGCAAGTTACAGATGCAGAGGATACCAGATGCCTGATGTAGCAGGCTGCATGATGCAAGGTTTTGTTTTCTAGATTATGCTAAGTCAGAAGAGTTTCACGTTATGCATTCAATAAGATAACATGGCTGGCTTCCAGCTAACTTCTTTGGACAATTAATGAAGTATCTTTACATCTTTTGAGTTGGTTCTGCTACAAGAACTTGAGGTAAAGGACTTGACGGTCATTCCGTGTGCAGACAGAGTAAGGCATACTTGAGCTTGACAGGGTTCCTTAAAGAGAGCTTAATGGTCAAGCCATGCGAATCATTAACTGGAGCACTTGAGTCTGGCGGGGTTCACTAAACAGGTTATCCATAATTGAATGCTTTGAAGATACGGCAGATACAGTTCAAAGATTTTTGATGGATAGCTACCTAATGAACAAGCTAGAACATTGATGATAGGGTATAAGCCTTATTTCATTTTCCGTACAGTTATATGAGTCTGATGATGCTTTATAAGTGTAGTTGGCACAGACCGGAGACTGTGCAGGTTCAAAAGGGGTGATGTCGTGTAGCTCCGCTCCCATGCTAAGAAAAATTCCAGAAAAATACATATCAAACTTATTTAAAGCTTACTTGATTAATGGTCAGTGACCAAGGCTTATTAACAAGCCAAGTTTAATTATTACTGTATGCTAGATACTCTTAATAGGGCCAATAGATGCCTTAGTGATGCCAAAAATGATTATGCTTGAAGTGAGAACAGATGGAAGATTATGATCTAGAACTGCAGTGCTTGAAGTGCTCTACTGGCCTCTTTTTATGGCTCGTCGATTGGAGCTACGGTGAAGAAGTTATGGCAGTTCGAAGTTTGAGTCAATTGCAGATCCGTACCGATTGGGCAACTGCAGCTAAGGGGACAGAAATGAAATGAATGCACGGGCCTGAAGCGCTCACATTGTAGAGCGCGTCGTCTTTTTTCAGATCAGTGATCGGAGTCCCTATCGCCAAGATATTGCCCGATAAACATTCATCAGGGGCCGGTTCCGTACCAATCCAGTCCGCTCGATCGGTGTTCCGTCTGGGAGTTTTGAGTAGCAGCAAGGGTTTTGAATACAACTGAATAAGTGTTTTGAGATAGCAGTGCTTTAATCGGTATGTACGCCATAGCCCGTCCAATGTTGGCCGGCGGTAGTCGTAATTTGCAATGCCTGGCTAGTCTGGCACTCTTTGATTGAATGTGATGGGAAGACCTTACATCAAATGCAATCACTTATACTTGCTGCTTGCAGGCATGTGGCACTATTCAAGACTTTTACGACATTGAAATTCATGAAGATATTGTTAGCCAAGGACTGTTGGGAGAAATAAGTTGTGCTTGGCAATGCTTTGGTCGCTATGTATGCCAAGTGTGATGCCCAAAGCCCAAAGCCTTATGGCATGGCCACCCAAGGGCCTAAGGCCGCCCATATTCAAAAAGGTTAAGCCGGCCGTCCAAAGGCCTCTTCAATGGCCGCCCAATAGGGTTTTAATAAAGGCAAATGGGAAAAGAAAAGAGAAAAACATGGAGGCCATGGCGTGCAGCAACCAAAACGAGTGCAGACAGAAGAAAACATCTCGCGTGGGGAACCATGAGCATTGGATGCGCATGTCGATGAAACGAAAGTTGCTTAGCAGGTGGAAGTGAACTTATTCGGCCCTGGTTCCACTCATTTTCCATGCAGATCATCGTCCGAGCTTGCCACATCATCGCGTCAATTCCTGCGCCACGTCAGTGACGTCGGGCGCCACTGCTAGGGGTGCACGCTATTATTAGGACGAGGCCTTTTGCATGCGGGAGTTGGAAAAGAAGAGTTAACGAGGAGGCCATCAACAAAGGTCAAGGCGGGGGGAAGAGCTCGATCTTTCTCGCTCTCGTCCTTGCAATCAAGCCTTGTTCTGTACTCAATTCATGTAATCAAAGTCTTGTATCTAGCTCTCTTAATAAAATATTAAGTCTTGTAATCAATATTAAGCTTATCATCAAGTCCAAGTTCTTGTACATTGTGAATGCCTCCTCTTGCTCTCCTCTAGCTCTATACGCGCTCATAACAGTTTGGCAAGACTACCATCTCTTAATCTTCTCAAGCAATCATGGAGTCGACGATGGAAGGTGTCATTAAGGCATTGCAAAGCATCCAAGCTCAGTTACAATAACGCTCAACTTCAAGCAGGGCAACCCTAATCCTTGGACCGGCGTTGCAAAATCTTCAACGTCAAATTCAAGAGCTTCAAGAGACAAGCACAAGCTGCAAAATCTAGCTATTCTCAACAACATAAGAAGGAGCTGAAGGTCAGCATGCCTGAAAAATTTGATGGGACTAGATCAAAGTTTAGAGGTTTTCTCCAACAAGTGTGCCTCTTCATTCGAATGCAACGAGAGCGTTATCCAGATGATGCCTCTCAAGTAGGCCTTATTGGGACCCTCCTCTCGAGTACGGCTCTCTCTTGGTTTGCTCCCTTACTTGAAAAAGAATCTCCTCTTCTTCATGACTTTGAAGCTTTTGTGCGGGAGTTCTCTGTAACCTTTGGCGATACTGATAGAGCAAGGGTTGCTGAAACCAAACTTAGAAATCTCCGCCAAGGATCGAGACCTGCATCCGTCTATGCATCCGAATTTCAACAGCTCACTTGTGATCTGACTTGGCATGAGGAATATTTCATTAGTCAATTTCGGTGGGGATTAAAGGATGACCTAAAAGATCTTTTATTGACTATGCCAAAGGTTCATACACTAAGCGAGTTCATCTCTAAAGCAATAGAATGTGATAATCGACTATTTGAGAGGAGACAAGAGAGGCGTCTTGGGGCACCATTGCAACCCCAAATAGAATTGACACATAATGGCTACACACCTCAACAGAGCCATGAATCAAGCATTGAGCCCATGCAAATTGATTCAGCACAGTTTCAACCTCTCAGCACCCAGGAGAGGCAAAGGCGACGCATTAATGGCTTATGTATGTATTGTGGAGAGAAGGGGCACATGGCTCAACAGTGTCCAAGGAAGAGAAGGATGAAGGTTCATGGTGCAATGGCCTCAACGTGTTCGGAAAACATGGACGTCCAACCCCAATAGAGACCGACCGGTTGGACAAAAGACAAGCAAAAGGTGTCTTTCTTCCCGCTGATTCCACTTCAAGTTTTATGCTACCAGTCAAGATCCATATGCCGGGTAGGCACATGGATTGTGAAGCATTACTAGATTCAGGCGCAACGGCGTGCTTCATGGACGAAGAATTTGCAAAAGAACAAGGCATACCACTTGTGGAGAAGTCTAATCCAGCAACTGTAGAAGTCATTGATGGTCGTCTTCAAGAATAGCGTTCAATATTATACAAAGACCAAGCAATCCATTTGTTATTGGGCTACCATGGCTTGAATTACATAATCCTGTCATCGATTGGAGGGTTCGGAGAATTGAACCACAAAAAGTCCAAAAGAAGAAGGGAAGGCATAATAGGCCTATATATCTTGGAGCCAAGGTCTTCATGCATGCAGCCAAAAAGTATCCAACTTTCCTAATATTTGCAACACCAACCGACACGTCGACAAAAAAAATCATGGAGGCATTGCCACGTCAATATCAAGATTACAATGATGTTTTTGAGAAGAAGAATGCTGACCTCTTACCGGAGCATTGACCCTATGATTGTGCTATAGAGCTTCAGGAGAGAACCCAACCCCCTTTTGGCCCAATATACAAGCTATCTCAAGATGAATTGGTAGAATTATGGAAAAATATTGATGAGAATATTGCTAAGGGGTTCATATGGCATTCACAGTCCCCAGCAGGAGCTCCAATACTCTTTGTAAAGAAGAAGGACGGAACTCTCCGGATGTGCGTGGATTATAGGGGCCTAAACAAGATCACCGTCAAGAATCGCTATCCCCTTCCCTTGATCCCAGAGCTTCTTGAGCGCCTTGGCAAGACATGAATATTTACAAAAATAGATCTTCGTGGTGCTTACAACCTAGTCAGAATCAAAGAAGGTGATGAATGGAAGACAGCCTTTCGGACAAGGTATGGCCACTTTGACTATACCGTCATGCCATTTGGTCTCACAAATGCCCCAGCTGTTTTTCAACATTTAATGAACGATATCTTTCGAGAGTATTTGGATTATTTGTGGTAATATATTTGGATGATATCTTGATATTTTCCAAGGATCAAGAAGAGCATGAGCACCATGTATGATTAGTGCTTGAAAAGCTTCGCGCATCAGGGTTATATGCAAAGTTGGAGAAGTGCTCTTTTCATCAATCTAAGGTGGAATTTCTTGGTTATGTAATTTTTGAAAAGGGAATCTCCATGGATCCAAAGAAGGTTCAAACCATCCTTGATTGGGAGACACCCACCTCGGTAAGAGATGTCCAATGTTTCCTCGGATTTGCAAATTTTTATCGTATCTTTATCAGGGATACTCCAAGGTGGTTGCAGCACTCACAAGGTTGACAGGCCATAATAAGTTTGTATGGGACTCAGAGGCCGCGAAAGCATTTCAGACTCTCAAGCAAGCTTTCACGACCGCACCCATTCTAATTCACGCAGATCCTACAAAGCCTTTCATTCTAGAAACAAACGCTTCAGATTTTGCCCTTGGCACTATTCTATCCCAAGTAGGAGAGGATGATGGAGTACATCTAGTGGCCCCTCATTCCCGCAAGTTATCAGTTGCAGAAATCAATTATGAAATCCATGACAAAGAGCTCTTAGCAATCATCGACTCCTTCGACACTTGGCGTCGCCTACTTAAAGGAGCTCCTCATAAGATCATTGTCTATACAGATCACAAGAATTTGGAATACTTCATGACATCCCGCGTCTTGAATCGTCGCCAAACCAGGTGGAGTGGTATCCCATCAAGGTTTGATTTTCTTATCTCTTATAGACCTGGCCATCAACAAGCTAAGCCAGATGCCTTATCAAGAAGATCCTACCTTGCACCTAGAGAAGGCGACGCAGCATTTTATCAACAAGAGTCAATGATTTTGAAACCTGAGCAGCTTAAGCTAAACGCCACCATGAGCCAAGCTCCTAAAGATTCTACTTTTCTTTCTAAGGTGAAGACGCAAATTGCCAAAGACCCACTGGCTCAGAATATTAGACAACAACTACAAGGACAAGAGGTTAATGAGGACTTTCAAGAAATTGATGGACTAATTTACTATAAGGGTCTTCTCTATATTCCGCTAGGACCTACACGCTTGGAGGTACTTCAGCAACGGCATGATCTTCCATCAGCAAGGCATTTTGGGGTTAATAAGACAATTGAGCTTCTCTCTCGTGACTTTTGGGGGCCTCAAATGTGGAAGCTTGTCAAGGAGTATGTAGGCACTTGTGACACTTGCAATAGATCAAAGGCCCCTCGTCATCGTCCTCATGGGTTACTCCATCCCTTGCCCATTCCAACCAAACTATGGTCATCCATTTCCATGGATTTCATTGTAGAGCTACCCTTGTCACAAGGATTTGACTCCATTTTAGTAGTCGTGGATCGGTTTACCAAAATGGCACACTTCATTCCAACCACTAAAACCATCACCAGCGAAGGTACGGCCAAACTCTTTCTACAGCATATCTATTGTTATCACGGATTACCGGATGACATAGTTTCTGATCGAGGCCCACAATTCATCTCTAGCTTTTGGAAAAGCTTATTCAAGCTACTCGGGTACAAATCAACCTCTCCTCAGCCAATCACCCACAAAGTGATGGACAAACAGAGAGAGTAAATCAAGTTTTGGAACAGTATCTCCGTTGTACTATCAATTATCACCAAGATAATTGGGTCGAGCTCCTACCGCTAGCAGAATTCTCCTATAATAACAGTTTTCATGCCTCCACCCGTCACACTCCATTCTTTGCTAATTATGGTCAACATCTCAAACAGGATATCCACAGACACTATCAAGTCAAGAATCCAGCTTCTATTCATCTTACACAACAATTATCTGCAATTCACAAAGAACTTACAATTCATATCAAAGAAGCTCAATCCAAGTATAAGGAAAGTGCAGATCTCCATCACATGCAGCAAAGAAGGGGATAAAGTGTGGCTTCTCCGACCAAATCTGCGTTCATCTTGTCCCTGTCAAAAGCTTGATTATCAAAGGCTTGGTCCGTTTAAAATTATTCGTCAAGTCAATCCAGTCACCTATCGACTCCGATTGCCCTCATCCATGAAAATCCATCCGGTCTTTCATGTCTCAGTCCTAGAACCTTGTCACACATCTAAGATCCCAGGAAGAGCCTTACAACCACCTCCTCCGGTTGAGATTCAAGGACATCACGAATATGAGGTCGAGAAAGTCTTAGATTCTCGAGTTTCGCGTGGCAGGTTACAGTACTTGGTGCATTGGCAAGGCTATGATGTTAGTGAACGAACCTGGAAACTAGCACACAATCTCCATCATGCATCTCTCAAAGTCCAAGAGTTCCATCAACAACATCCATGGAAGCCCAACTCAAGGAACACCACTGCTCCTCGTGGAACTCGTCGCTAGAGGAGGGGGTAATGTCATGGATGCTTGAGAGTCAGTCGCTGCCTGCATCATCATCTACGTCATTGCCTACATCATCGCTGGAGGGCTCTAGAAGAATCTAGAAGGATCAAGGAGATTCTAGAAGTTTCTAGAAGCATGGAGAAGATTCTGGAAGAATCTAGAAGTTTCTGGAAAGCTCTAAAAAGTTGAAGAAGGATCCAAAAGGTTCTAGAAGAACTAGAAGGATCAAGAGGGTTCTAGAAGATTCTAACCTCCTCAAGAAGAACCTAGAAAGTCCTAACCTCCTCAAGCATTAGTATAAATAGGGGTCTTGGGCCACAAGCCCCTCAGTCTTGCCAACACCAGTTGTGAGGCTCCTATGAGGAAATCCCTCTTCTAGTTCTTGTCTTATGTTCAATTCTTGTCCTTGCAATCAAGCCTTGTCTTGTACTCGAGTCATGTAATCAAAGTCTCGTATCTAGCTCTCTTAATAAAATATTAAGTCTTGTAATCAATATTAAGCTTATCATCAAGTCTAAGTTCTTGTACATTGTGAGTGCTTCCTCTTGCTCTCCTCTAGCTCTATACGCACTCATAACAGTAGGAAGATCTAGGTTACATCCCATGCCTAGCTCATGGACACCTTTCATGCGACCGTTCGGGCACTCTCTTTGCCGGTCAACGAGATCCTGAGATTTACGAACTCGTACAAGGTGGAGATGAGCACGAAGAACCTAGATGCTTACTTGCAATTATTCAAGGCTCCTTTCCAAGAGACACATTAGTGTTGAATACATACCGAATAAATGTCTTTTGAGTGACTGCCAACGTGTGTATCCCTAGCATCATGTGAAGACCTCCCACTGGTGTCACGTGACACATCCAACCCTATGTGTCCGTGGACAAGCTACAGCATGATCAAGGTTTAGTGAGTCCAGTCAGTCTCGATTTAGAAGTGATCTGGCACTTTTGTGAGTCTATTCGTAGAATGTGCATGCTCAGTCACTTAGTGTAGATGTATATCCTCTGGTTGCACACAGCATGATCATCAGTAATCTCATCAGAATCCATTAGAATCAGTTAGGGGATTTTTCCAGTGCATTTAGCCTATTTTCCCTATTTTTGGTATTTTTCACTTATTATTTTTAAGTGACTTGCCAACAAAAGTAGGTAGGACAATTTTGCTAAGAAAATATATAAGCAAACCCAAGTTAGCACTAAATGGCAGAAGAGGCAACAGGAGTACATGCTCAACAAGCACCTTCTGAGCAGGACCCCAAGGACTTCTAGCGTTTTTGCTCCACAGCAACTTGGCTAGTGTTTTTGGACAAGACACCACAGATCAGCCAGCGTTTTGCATTTGCAGAGCCATGGCGACAAGACCACAGTAGATCAGCCTAGCGTTTTTGCATCTGCAGAATCCCGGTGACAGAAACACAGATTTTCAGCACTAGCATTTTTGCGTCTGCCAGCAACCTCAGCGTTTTGCAGATCTATCGCGACAGAATCAGCCCTAGGACCAACGTTTTCAGTTTTCAGCAGTTAGACTTCGCAGATCAAGTCCCAAACCTCGCAGATCTCACCTTCCCGCAGCAGTTCCTCGCCCCACAGTCAGTTTCCGCAAGGTTTACAGTTTCAGCCCGGAAAACGCAGATTTCAGCATCTGCGTTTTCAGCGCGTCGTCGTCGCATCATCGCCATCAACATCTTCATTGACATAGAGTTAGAATTCAGCAGATAGAAGATTAGCAGATTTCAGCCCATAGCGTTTTTGGACAGCAGTAGAAAGATTGCAGATTTCAGCCCTTAGGTCGACTTCTTCATCACCGTCGTCATCGTCGGCATAGTCCCAAGTTGCATCAGTCCATTGCATCCGCATTGTACCACTTTGTGCAATCATAAGTAGACGCGAGAGTGGGGCCTTCGGAGGAGGGTTTTACGTCTTTGGTGTCGTATCTCTCTTCTCTCTCTATCTCTCAGTCTCATACACTTGCATGCACAGTGTCTATTCACTTTGTTTGTGATCATAGCACTTTCCATTAAGAACGGAAGGTTCTCCCTTCCATAAGAACTAAAAGGAACCTTGAGCATAGTTCGGAGCACTCATCTTGAGCAAAGCGCAAACAATCATTCCGGTGCACCTAACATTGGTATCAGAGCTTTGGCAGTGTTCTGTATCACTCAAGGAAAGAACCACAAGAATCACAAGAATAATTTTTTTGCTTGTTGTGGTCGCACGAACCCAAGTTTGCTTGGACGTGTCGATTCCTAATCGTGTTTTTGAAGAGTGACAGGAATCCCAGGAAGGAAGGGCTTGTCCAGCCTCCCCTTGTGTCTCTTTTCACTCATTGAGAGATGACCGTGCCCTTAGTGGCCGGCCAATCGATGTGAGGTGGGAAAAAGCAACCTTGGTGTGAGCGCAAGGCCGCCAAGGTGTGTCCTGCAGAAAGGAGTAGAACTCGGGTGAAGAGAAGATCCTTCTCAAACGAGATTTGCAAGCAAAAGAAAACCGCAAGAACCCAAGTTCCTCGTGAACTTAAGAACCCAAGACCCCCAAGAACCCAAGTTCCTCGTGAACTTAAGAACCCACAAGAACCACGACTTCAGTGGATGGTCATCACTCGAAGCGGAATGGATCCTTCGCTTGGAGGTGATGAGCATGAGAGAGGCGAAGAAGAATTTTCCCCACCAGGAGGTTTTTCCGACCCTCCCCCTTCCCCATCTACGTCAAGGATTGCACTAACTCCTATGGAGGAGTTGAAGCAGTTGTTTAAGGAAAGACAGTTAGAACGCAAAGAAAGATAAGCAGAAAGAAAGGCATACGAGGAACGAAGGGCAGCCATAGATCGTGACTACAAAGAAGGAATGGCAGCCATAGAGAGTAAGTAGGACTTGGAAGCCAAAGCACTACAAGAACAAAGCGACCGACAAAACAAAGAGTTCTGGCGACTCTATTCTCAAGGTCAGGCACAGGTGCAAGAGATTTGGGGAAAGGAGACTCTCTTGGTCTCTTCTTCTCCAAAGCATGACACACAGGATTTGCATGATTGTGTGAAGCATGATGATGATTTGATTGACAATGATTTGCATGATGATTTAAATGACAATGATAAGCATGATAATTTGGATGCCAATGATTTGCATAATGATTTGGATGACAATGACAAGCATGATGATTTGCATGATCAAGATGTGATTTCTCACAAGCATGATGAGTTGCATGAAGATGACATGATTGTTCGCAAGGATGATGTGTTAGTGGATGCTTTTTCTAGAGAACCTAACCTCGTTGTAGATTCGATCAATCACGAAGAACCGATCTTGGCTCTCGAGCCTAGGTCCACAGAACCCTTACACGAAGTATTATGTGTTCGCATGATTGATACGCACGCATTGTTCGAGTGTTTCATTCGTGATCGTTTCCTGTATTTTAGTCAGCATCGTTATGTGATCCCTTTTCCTAGGCATGACATATTGTATGTTGAGCATGTTTCTCTCATGGATGAGCACGAATGTATGCGGATTTTTCATGAAAAGCTGAAAAATATGCATTAAAGGAAGTCACATTCCATGTCTCTTCCTTGGCATGACACATTTGTAGAAAGAGCACATGAAAGCATGAGCACCAAGCATAGGCATTTCACTTGTGAATTGGCACAGTTGATTGCTCTAGATCATAAGAGAAAGATTCGATCGCATTGTTTGCATGTGTTTGATGAACGGGTTGTCACTCCGTCTATTGGTTCATCTACATTGCATGCACAGTCTTTAAGGAAGACAAGATTGGGAGACACCCACCTCGGTAAGAGATGTCCAATGTTTCCTCGGATTTGCAAATTTTTATCGTATCTTTATCAGGGATACTCCAAGGTGGTTGCAGCACTCACAAGGTTGACAGGCCATAATAAGTTTGTCTGGGACTCAGAGGCCGCGAAAGCATTTCAGACTCTCAAGCAAGCTTTCACGACCGCACCCATTCTAATTCACGCAGATCCTACAAAGCCTTTCATTCTAGAAACAAACGCTTCAGATTTTGCCCTTGGCACTATTCTATCCCAAGTAGGAGAGGATGATGGAGTACATCCAGTGGCCCCTCATTCCCGCAAGTTATCAGTTGCAGAAATCAATTATGAAATCCATGACAAAGAGCTCTTAGCAATCATCGACTCCTTCGACACTTGGCGTCACCTACTTAAAGGAGCTCCTCATAAGATCACTGTCTATACAGATCACAAGAATTTGGAATACTTCATGACATCCCGCGTCTTGAATCGTCGCCAAACCAGGTGGACTGGTCAACAAGCTAAGCTACATGCCTTATCAAGAAGATCCTACCTTGCACCTAGAGAAGGCGACGCAACATTTGATCAACAAGAGTCAATGATTTTGAGACCTGAGCAGCTTAAGCTAAACGCCACCATGAACCAAGCTCCTAAAGATTCTACTTTTCTTTCTAAGGTGAAGACGCAAATTGCCAAAGACCCACTGGCTCAGAATATTAGACAACAACTACAAGGACAAGAGGTTAATGAGGACTTTCAAGAAATTGATGGACTAATTTACTATAAGGGTCTTCTCTATATTCCGCTAGGACCTACACGCTTGGAGGTACTTCAGCAACGGCATGATCTTCCATCAGCAAGGCATTTTGGGGTTAATAAGACAATTGAGCTTCTCTCTCGTGACTTTTGGGGGCCTCAAATGTGGAAGCTTGTCAAGGAGTATGTAGGCACTTGTGACACTTGCAATAGATCAAAGGCCCCTCGTCATCGTCCTCATGGGTTACTCCATCCCTTTCCCATTCCAACCAAACTATGGTCATCCATCTCCATGGATTTCATTGTAGAGCTACCCTTGTCACAAGGATTTGACTCCATTTTAGTAGTCGTGGATCGGTTTACAAAAATGACACACTTCATTCCAACCACTAAAACCATCACCAGCAAAGGTACGGCCAAACTCTTTCTACAGCATATCTATTGTTATCACGGATTACCGGATGACATAGTTTCTGATCGAGGCCCACAATTCATCTCTAGCTTTTGGAAAAGCTTATTCAAGCTACTCGGAGTATAAATCAACCTCTCCTCAACCAATCACCCACAAAGTGATGGAAAAACAGAGAGAGTAAATCAAGTTTTGGAACAGTATCTCCGTTGTACTATCAATTATCACCAAGATAATTGGGTGGAGCTCCTACCGCTAGCAGAATTCTCCTATAATAATAGTTTTCATGCCTCCACCCGTCACACCCCATTCTTTGCTAATTATGGTCAACATCTCAAACAGGATATCCACAGACACTATCAAGTCAAGAATCCAGCTTCTATTCATCTTACACAACAATTATCTGCAATTCACAAAGAACTTACAATTCATATCAAAGAAGCTCAATCCAAGTATAAGGAAAGTGCAGATCTCCATCACATGCAGCAAAGAAGGGGATAAAGTGTGGCTTCTCTGACCAGATCTGCGTTCATCTTGTCCCTATCAAAAGCTTGATTATCAAAGGCTTGGTCCGTTTAAAATTATTCGTCAAGTCAATCCAGTCACCTATCGACTCCGATTGCCCTCATCCATGAAAATCCATCCGGTCTTTCATGTCTCAGTCCTAGAACCTTGTCACACATCTAAGATCCCGGGAAGAGCCCTACAACCACCTCCTCCGGTTGAGATTCAAGTACATCACGAATATGAGGTCGAGAAAGTCTTAGATTCTCGAGTTTCGCGTGGCAGGTTACAGTACTTGGTGCATTGGCAAGGCTATGATGTTAGTGAACGAACCTGGAAACTAGCACACAATCTACATCATGCATCTCTCAAAGTCCAAGAGTTCCATCAACAACATCCATGGAAGCCCAACTCAAGGAACACCACTGCTCCTCGTGGAACTCGTCGCTAGAGGAGGGGGTAATGTCATGGATGCTTGAGAGTCAGTCGCCGCCTGCATCATCACCTACGTCATCGCCTACATCATCGCTGGAGAGCTCTAGAAGAATCTAGAAGGATCAAGGAGATTCTAGAAGTTTCTAGAAGCATGGAGAAGATTCCGAAAGAATCTAGAAGTTTCTGGAAAGCTCTAGAAAGTTGAAGAAGGATCCAGAGGGTTCTAGAAGAACTAGAAGGATCAAGAGGGTTCTAGAAGATTCTAACCTCCTCAAGAAGAACCTAGAAAGTCCTAACCTCCTCAAGCATTAGTATAAATAGGGGTCTTGGGCCACAAGCCCCTCAGTCTTGCCAACACCAGTTGTGAGGCTCCTATGAGGAAATCCCTCTTCTAGTTCTTGTCTTATGTTCAATTCTTGTCCTTGCAATCAAGCCTTGTCTTGTACTCAAGTCATGTAATCAAAGTCTTGTATCTAGCTCTCTTAATAAAATATTAAGTCTTGTAATCAATATTAAGCTTATCATCAAGTCCAAGTTCTTGTACATTGTGAGTGCTTCCTCTTGCTCTCCTCTAGCTCTATATGCACTCATAACAGTAGGAGGATATAGGTTACATCCCATGCCTAGCTCATGGACACCTTTCATGCGACCGTTCGGGCACTCTCTTTGCCGGTCAACGAGATCCTGAGATTTACGAACTCGTACAAGGTGGAGATGAGCACGAAGAACCTAGATGCTTACTTGCAATTATTCAAGGCTCCTTTCCAAGAGACACATAGTGTTGAATACATACCGAATAAATGTCTTTTGAGTGACTGCCAACGTGTGTATCCCTAGCATCATGTGAAGACCTCCCACTGGTGTCACATGACACATCCAACCCTATGTGTCCGTGGACAAGCTACATCATGATCAAGGTTTAGTCAGTCCAGTCAGTCTCGATTTAGAAGTGATCTGGCACTTTTGTGAGTCTATTCGTAGAACGTGTATGCTCAGTCACTTAGTGTAGATGCATATCCTCTGGTTGCACACAGCATGATCATCAGTAATCTCATCAGAATTCATTAGAATCAGTTAGGGGATTTTTCCAGTGCATTTAGCCTATTTTCCCTATTTTTGGTATTTTTCACTTATTATTTTTAAGTGACTTCCCAACAAAAGTAGGTAGGGCAATTTTGCTAAGAAAATATATAAGCAAACCCAAGTTAGCACTAAATGGCAGAAGAGGCAACAGGAGTACATGCTCAACAAGAACCTTCTCAGCAGGACCCCAAGGACTTCTAGCGTTTTTGCTCCACAGCAACTTGGCTAGTGTTTTTGGACAAGACACCACAGATCAGCCAGCGTTTTGCATTTGCAGAGCCATGGCGACAAGACCACAGCACATCAGCCTAGCGTTTTTGCATCTGCAGAATCCCGGTGACAGAAACACAGATTTTCAGCACTAGCATTTTTGCGTCTCCCAACAACCTCAGCGTTTTGCAGATCTATCGCGATAGAATCAGCCCTAGGACCAACGTTTTCAGTTTTCAGCAGTTAGACTTCGCAGATCAAGTCCCAAACCTCGCAGATCTCACCTTCCCGCAGCAGTTCCTCGCCCCACAGTCAGTTTCCGCAAGGTTTACAGTTTCAGCCCGGAAAACGCAGATTTCAGCATCTGCGTTTTCAGCGCGTCGTCGTCGCATCATCGCCATCAACATCTTCATTGACATAGAGTTAGAATTCAGCAGATAGAAGATTAGCAGATTTCAGCCCATAGCGTTTTTGGACAGCAGTAGAAAGATTGCAAATTTCAGCCCTTAGGTCGACTTCGTCATCACCGTCGTCATCGTCGGCATAGTCCCAAGTTGCATCAGTCCATTGCATCCGCATTGTACCACTTTGTGCAATCATAAGTAGACGAGAGAGTGGGGCCTTCGGAGGAGGGTTTTACGTCTTTGGTGTCGTATCTCTCTTCTCTCTCTATCTCTCAGTCTCATACACTTGCATGCACAGTGTCTATTCACTTTGTTTGTGATCATAGCACTTTCCATTAAGAACGGAAGGTTCTCCCTTCCATAAGAACTAAAAGGAACCTTGAGCATAGTTTGGAGCACTCATCTTGAGCAAAGCACAAACAATCATTCCGCTGCACCTAACATTGGTATCAGAGCTTTGGCAGTGTTCTGTATCACTCAAGGAAAGAACCACAAGAATCACAAGAATAATTTTTTTGCTTGTTGTGGTCGCACGAACCCAAGTTTGCTTGGACGTGTCGATTCCTAATCGTGTTTTTGAAGAGTGACAGGAATCCCAGGAAGGAAGGGCTTGTCCAGCCTCCCCTTGTGTCTCTTTTCACTCATTGAGAGATGACCATGCCCTTAGCGGCCGGCCAATCGATGTGAGGTGGGAAAAAGCAACCTTGGTGTGAGCGCAAGGCCGCCAAGGTGTGTGCTGCAGAAAGGAGTAGAAATCGGGTGAAGAGAAGATCCTTCTCAAACGAGATTTGCAAGCAAAAGAAAACCGCAAGAACCCAAGTTCCTCGTGAACTTAAGAACCCAAGACCCCCAAGAACCCAAGTTCCTCGTGAACTTAAGAACCCACAAGAACCACGACTTCAGTGGATGGTCATCACTCGAAGCAGAATGGATACTTCGCTTGGAGGTGATGAGCATGAGAGAGGCGAAGAAGAATTTTCCCCACCAGGAGGTTTTTCCGACCCTCCCCCTTCCCCATCTACGTCAAGGATTGCACTAACTCCTATGGAGAAGTTGAAGCAGTTGTTTAAGGAAAGACAGTTAGAACGCAAAGAAAGAGAAGCAGAAAGAAAGGCATACGAAGAACAAAGGGCAGCCGTAGATCGTGACTACAAAGAAGGAATGGCAGCCATAGAGAGTAAGTACGACTTGGAAGCCAAAGCACTACAAGAACAAAGCGACCGACAAAACAAAGAGTTCTGGCGACTCTATTCTCAAGTTCAGGCACAGGTGCAAGAGATTTGGGGAAAGGAGACTCTCTCGGTCTCTTCTTCTCCAAAGCATGACACACAGGATTTGCATGATTTTGTGAAGCATGATGATGATTTGATTGACAATGATTTGCATGATGATTTAAATGACAATGATAAGCATGATGATTTGGATGCCAATGATTTGCATAATGATTTGGATGACAATGACAAGCATGATGATTTGCATGATCAAGATGTGATTTCTCACAAGCATGATGAGTTGCATGAAGATGACATGATTGTTCGCAAGGATGATGTGTTAGTGGATGCTTTTTCTAGAGAACCTAACCTCGTTGTAGATTCGATCAATCACGAAGAACCGATCTTGGCCCTCGAGCCTAGGTCCACAGAACCCTTACACAAAGTATTATGTGTTCGCATGATTGATACGCACGCATTGTTCGAGTGTTTCATTCGTGATCGTTTCCTGTATTTTAGTCAGCATCGTTATGTGATCCCTTTTCCTAGGCATGACATATTGTATGTTGAGCATGTTTCTCTCATGGATGAGCACGAATGTATGCGGATTTTTCATGAAAAGCTGAAAAATATGCATTCAAGGAAGTCACATTCCATGTCTCTTCCTTGGCATGACACATTTGTAGAAAGAGCACATGAAAGCATGAGCACCAAGCATAGGCATTTCACTTGTGAATTGCCACAGTTGATTGCTCTAGATCATAAGAGAAAGATTCGATCGCATTGTTTGCATGTGTTTGATGAACGGGTTGTCACTCCGTCTATTGGTTCATCTACATTGCATGCACAGTCTTTAAGGAAGACAAGATTTTTTCCACTCACTTTACATGGAATGGGTATGTTCATGTTTTTGTGTTGGAGATGGTTTCATGAATTTTCAGCCATGGAGATTCTTGAAGAAGAAAGAAGCATGACTCTAGACAAAGTTGAAGCATCGAAAGAACCACAGACGACTTTGTGTCGCTTTTGGCGCGGCCCAAAGAAGCAAGTGTTGCAAACCTTTATGAAGTTCAAGTACCGCACGACCCACACATTAGAGTGGGCCGGCGAAGAGTCCCTTCCAGGATTCCGAATGCTATTGGTGATCTCCCTCGATGCCATACAGTTCGGTACCAGTACCTCACTTTGAAAAGGAGGGGATGACACGTGACACATCCAACCCTATGTGTCCGTGGACAAGCTACAGTATGATCAGGGTTCAGTCAGTCCAGTCAGTCTAGATTTAGAAGTGATCTGGCGCTTTTGTGAGTCTATTCATAGAACGTGTATGCTCAGTCACTAGTGTTGATGCATATCCTCTGGTTGCAGACATCATGATCATCAGTAATCCCATCAGAATCCATTAGAATCAGTTAGGGGATTTTTCCAGTGCATTTAGCCTATTTTCCCTATTTTTGGTATTTTTCACTTATTATTTTTAAGTGACTTCCCAACAAAAGTAGGTAGGGCAATTTTGCTAAGAAAATATATAAGCAAACCCAAGTTAGCACTAAATGGCAGAAGAGGCAGTAGGAGTACATGCTCAACAGGCACCTTCTCAACAAGACCCCAAGGACTTCTAGCGTTTTTGCTCCACAGCAACTTGGCTAGCGTTTTTGGACAAGACACCACAGATCAGCCAGCGTTTTGCATTTGCAGAGCCACGGCGACAAGACCATAGCAGATCAGCCTAGCGTTTTGCATCTGCAGAATCCCGGCGACAGAAACACAGACTTTCAGCCCTAGCGTTTTTGCATCTCCCAACAACCTCAGCGTTTTGCAGATCTATCGCGACAGAATCAGCCCTAGGACTAGCGTTTTCAGTTTTCAGCAGTTAGACTTCGCAGATCAAGTCCCAAACCTCGCAGATCTCACCTTCCCGCAGCAGTTCCTCGCCCCGCGGCCAGTTTCCACAAGGTTTATAGTTTCAGCCCGGAAAACGCAGATTTCAGCATCTGCGTTTTCAGCGCGTCGTCGTCGCATCATCGCCATCGACATAGAGTTAGAATTCAGCAGATAGAATATTAGCAGATTTCAGCCCATAGCGTTTTTGGACAGCAGTAGAAAGATTGCAGATTTCAGCCCTTAGGTCGACTTCGTCATCACCGTCGTCATCGTCGGCATAGTCCCAAGTTGCATCAGTCCATTGCATCCGCATTGTATCACTTTGTGCAATCATAAGTAGACACGAGAGTGGGGCATTTGGAGGAGGTTTTTACGTCTCTAGTGTCGTATGTCTCTTCTCTCTCTATCTCTCAGTCTCATACACTTGCATGCACAGTGTCCATTCACTTTGTTTGTGATCATAGCACTTTCCATTAAGAACGGAAGGTTCTCCCTTCCATAAGAACTAAAAGGAACCTTGAGCACAGTTCGGAGCACTCATCTTGAGCAAAGCGCAAACAATCATTCCGCTGCACCTAACAACTGGCAATTCCAGTGTCAATCCATATATACCCCTTAATTGTTGCATCTCATATCTTAGAGGAGACATCATGAGTTGAAATTTTGTGGCTTGAAGCAGAGAACCTCATCTATGCCTCCAGGTATATGATTGTTTATTTAGAGATATGTGTTATGGATAAGTTGGCTATGAGAATGTGTTTGATCCTCATGGTTCCAAGCGGTAACAGTTATTGATTGGCAACAACTCTACTCATCTTTTTGGTGTGTGGTCATGGACCTAGAATTCTTGGCGGTTTTTGCAATGCAGACTTTATTTTCCTCGACTCCAATATGGCTCAACTCTAAAAAAATTCTTTGACACTAGAGAACACCTGCAATGCCACATACATATACAGGGAAACTGTGGAGAAGATAGATCCGTGAGGTAGAAAGAGACACGACATCAAAGAATAAGAGAGAGAGAGAGAGAGAGAGAGAGAGAGAGAGAGAGAGAGAGAGAGAGAGAGGAAAGGCTCTTCATGCAGATACAAAGCTGCATATAAAAGTGACCAAGGGTGGTCTGACATAGATTTGACATTCCCTCGATGGATAGACCCCTAGTACAAACAATTGCTATTGTTGTTGCACACGAGACCATTCGCTCGCCTTCAAGATTGGCAACAACCGCCGAGAGAACAAGATGGACCTCCATCTGGAAGCTAGACTAATCGAGAACAGAGAAAGATAAATACTCCAAGGCAGTCATGTGATGCTGCCCTCAATGTGTCATGAAGTGCTCTCCATGGACAACACCACCATTGGGTGAGTGCCCACCATCTGAGATCGCTACGATACTACTGTCTTGAGAGGAAAAACGCCAAGGGCAAAAGCCTCTGGGCTGTCTAGAACTGCCACCGAAAAACGTAGATAAAGGCTACAAAAATGCCAGAGCGAGGCTTGCAAAAACGCAGATATACCCCACATGGCTACTATTGTGGCCTAGGGCCGCCCACAAGGGGGTGCCCTACTAGGCTGTACCATGCACCTGAGGTACCCTTTGCTCCCTATATAGTGCCATAGGCTGGCTGCGGACCCACACATCAGCCCCTATGGCCTAAAAAATAGGAGAAAGAGTAAGAAATGTAGAGAAGGGCCTAGGAGGCATCTAGAAGCACCTAGTAGGCAGGAGAAGAATCCACCAGGCTTGTAGGAGGCTTCATGGCCATGGGCATAGAAAAAACCCTAAAAACCTAGTTGTAACAAGAATCTCCTCAACTCAACTCACTCATGAGTCGTGACACCAGCATTGGCAGAAACTATTCTTGCTGACGGCTCCAAGAGATGGCATCAAAATTGAGGGTAAAGCCATATACTCCAGATATCCGGGTTATTTCCCAACTCCCAAAAACTCCACCCTCCAAGAAAGAGTCGGAAATCTAGATCTCCGATCACATAAATCTCCAAACTGCTATGGGAAGTCCAACAAAACTGTGGATACCCAAGACTACTGACCTATGAGCTCTCCGATGATAAGGAACCAAAGAGCTGAAACTACCACAATATACCACAAATGAACTTTCAATTATATCTGAAGGACGCCATCAGAACTGAGAGTGACAAATTTTGTTGATTGTAATTGGCTCCTAGTCCAAGAAGGACTAGCATCCACCTAAACGAAACTCCATGCCAGTCTAGGGATAAAGAAAGTGTCACGTGCACATCTAACCCTATGTGCATGTGGACAAGCTATCTCAGCTCTAGGGTTCAAGTCAGCCTAGGAAGTGTTCTGTCACCTTTGTGAGCCTGTGAGCAGGCCGTGCATGTCCAGGCACTTAGATTAGTTGCATATCCTCTGATTGCACACAACATAATCATCAGCATGGCATTCAGTCCCCATCATGAGCATTTTACAAAGCATAGAACCCTTTTTCCCAAAATACACATTTTTTACTTATTTATTAATAAGCGACTTTTGTTGGAAAAATAAGTAGGGAAAATTGCTAACAAAATATAAAAGAAACCCAGTGGTCACTCAGCAGAAGCAAAAGAGACAAAAGAAGCTAAGGCTTGCAGTGTTCTTGCCTCAGCAAGACGGAAGAAGACCTTGCGTTTTCAGTTGCAGATCAGCCCAGCGTTTTTCTCCACAGCAGCAGAACCTTTCTAGAATTTCTATCAACAGTAGATCAGCCTGGCGTTTTTCAATAGCAGATCCAGCCTAGTAATTTGCAGTGTTCGACGCAAGTTCAGCCAAGACAGTTAGCGTTTTCAATTTCCAGCCCTTAGCCATTGCAGATTTAGCCATAGCCGTGCAGATCTCACCTACCCACAGGAGATCCTCGCCGTACCGTCAAATCAGCCAGCGTTTATTGTTTCAGCCCACTTTTTTCAGATTTCAGCATCTGCGTTTTCAGCGCACCATCGTGGAGTCGCCGTTATCGCCATCCTCGCCGACACAGTGCCAGTGTTCAGCAGACAGTCAGTGTTTGCGGATTTCAGCTTTTCAACCCTAGCGTTTTCAGTTTTCAGTCCGTCCTCGTCATTCGTCGGCAAGTTCATTGCATCTAGACCACTATACGAGATTTGTGCAATCTATAGCATAGACCTCTCTCGCCATACAAAGGGTGGCCCTTGGAGAAGGGTTTGAGAAGCGCCTGGTGTCGTATTCTTCTCTCTCTCTTTCTCACAGTCTCAGCACTTTCATTCACAATAGCATTCACTTTGTTTGTGATCATTGCACTCTCTCTCTAAAGGAACGGAAGGCTCTCCCTTCCGTAAGTAAAAGAAACCCTTGAGCGCAGCTCGGAGCACTCATCTTGAGCAATATCAACATTCACTTCCGTTGCACCTTACATTGGTATCAGAGTTTTGGCAGTGTTCTGTATCACCCAAGGAAAGAACCACAAGAAATTTTTTGCTTGTTACGGTCGCACATAACCCAAGTCCACTTGAGTGTGTCAATTCCTAATCGTGTTTTTGAAGAGTGACAGGTAAACCAGGAAACAAGGGCTTGTCGAGCCTCCCCTTGTTCCTCTTCTTACTCATTGAGAGCGGACTGTGCACTTAGCGGCCGGCTAATCGACTTGAGGTGGGAAAAAAGCAACTTTGGTGTGAGCGCAAGGCCGCCAAGGGGTGCGCCCGCAAGGAAGAGTCGAGCTCGGGTAAGAGAAAAGCCTTCTCAAACATCGATTGCAAGCTGGAGAACTCAAGAACCTCAAGAACCCAAGAACCTAAAGAGCCCAAGTTTCTCAAGAACTTAAGTACCCAAGATCTCAGTGTATGGTCGTCACCCAAAGCGGAATGGATACTTTGCATGAAGGTGATGAGAGTAGTTGGTGACAAAGAATTTTCCTTACCAGAAGGATTTTTTTCCGATCCTCCCCCTTCCCCGTCTACGCCACGGGTTGCACAAAATCCTATGGAGGCTTTGGTCAAGTCGATGATGGACATGATGCTACAACAAGAGGCGCAACGCACCGCCTTGGATCGCGATCGTGAAGAAAGAAAGACAACTATGGAGCTTGAGAGTGAGCAAGCATGCAAAGCTCAACACATAGCGGCCGGACAAAGGGGAGCGGCCTTGGAATTAGAGCTTGAGGCGCAGAGAGACCAACTCATGCAAGAGTTGGTCCTATAGGTACTCACCTCGAAATCCATGCCGGTCAAAGATATGGGCAGTTGATCAGGTAGCACAAGTAGAGATAGAGACTCCAACAATCCAACACTGAGAAGTTGATGTTCAGTAAGTATGAGAGTAAGATGGATGCTAATGTTATTTATTCTTGGTTGCATCAATTTAATGATTACTTTGCAACAACTAAGAAACAGGGAATAGCAAAGTTTTGACGTAGCCATATATCCTGCCGGTGATGCCATCAATTGGTATCACGCATGGCAAGAGGCACAGTTGGCCGCGCACCTAGAGGAAGCCGAAGAAGGCGTGCCCCTTTCTTTCGATTGGGCCGACTTCCAAGACAAGCTCAAGGTGCGGTTTATGCCACATCAGTACTTAGTGCGGTGGAAAGAAGATTGGCGCAATCTCAAGAAAAATGGTATGCCAGTAATATCTTTCTCTAACAGTGTTTTGTAGCTCTGCACCCAATTACTCAAATCGGATGATGAGCGCAAAGAGGCATTCCTTTTTGGGTTGGACGAGTATATCAAGTTTGATGTCGAAGTACTCGACCACGTGGATCTCATCAAGGCGGCGCGGCCCAAAAAAGCAAGCATTGCAATCCTTCATGAAGTTCAAGTATTGCACGACCCACGCATCAGAGTGGGCCGGCGAAGAGTTCTTCGCAGAATTCCAGGAGTTGTTGGTGCACTCCCTCGACGCCATACAGCTCGGTACCAGTACCTCACTTTGAAAAGGAGGGGATGTCACATGCACATCTAACCCTATGTGCATGTGGACAAGCTATCTCAAGTCTAGGGTTCAGGTCAGCCTACGAAGTGTTCTGGCACCTTTGTGAGCCTGTGAGCAAGCCGTGCATGTCCAGGCACCTAGATTAGTTGCATATCCTCTGATTGCACACAATATAATCATCAGCATGGCATTCAGTACGCATCATGAGCATTTTACAAAGCATAGAACCCTTTTTCCCAAAATACACATTTTTCACTCATTTATTAATAAGTGACTTTTGTTGGAAAAGTAAGTAGGGCAAATCGCTAAGGAAACATAAAAGAAACCCAATGGTCACTCAATAGAAGCAGAAGAGACAGAAGAAGCTCAGGCTTGCAGTGTTCTCTCCTCAGCAAGACGGCAGAAGACCTTGTGTTTTCAGCCAGTTAGACAACCAGCGTTTTTGGATTCTGTCAGGTCCTCTAGCGTTTTCAGTTGCAGATCAGCTAAGCGTTTTTCTCCACAGCATCAGAATTTTCCTAGCGTTTCCATCAACAACAGATGAGCTTGGCATTTTTCTGTAGTAGATCAAGCCTAGCAATTTGCAATTTTCGGCGCCAATTCAGCCAAGACAGTTAGCGTTTTCAGTTTCCAGCGCTTAGCCATTGCAGATTTAGCCATAGCCTCGCAGATCTCACCTACCCGGAGCAGATCCTTGCCGTATCATCGGATCAGCCAGCGTTCAAGAAGATCCCACTGCTGTCCAAACATTTCTCTCTCAGAAGAAGAATTCCGGGAAAATGGTATACCCTCCTAGATCCAAAACCCACAAGCTTGCTCCCCTTGCTAGAAGAGACAACAACAAATCTCCATCTTTAAAAACCAAAGCAATTAGCAATGCCCCACATCCTGAATCCTCCACGGGGTTCCTCTCGGTGAAGAGAGGTCGGGGTAAAGAAGGGTAGGTAGAAGAGAGGGAAATCGTAGAGAAGGTCCATAGCCTGTACATAACCCAAACCATGCCTAAATTGGAAAAAAGTGCAGGATCACACAACAAGATTTCTCTCTCAATTAAGTCCGATATGGCACCGGACCAGCCTCCTACACCGAGCATCGAAGGTGGTCAAGACACCAAGGCTCTATTACCAAGTCAAAATAGGCAGGGGAAGGTGCAATGAAGACACACAGATCCGGTGGACACCTCGACTCCAATCATCCTCGACTCCGAAAAGATCCTTTGACACTAGAGAACGCGTGCAATGCCACATACATAACTAAGCTAGAAAGAGACTGGATCTCTGAAAATGAGAGAGAGAGAGAGAGAGAGAGAGAGAGAGAGAGAGAGAGAGAGAGAGAGAGAGAAATCTGGGAAAGGCTCCCCATGTTGTATATAAAGCTTCATACACAAGTGGCCAAGGGTGGTCCAGCATAGATCTATTATGCCCTAAATGGATAGAACCCCGGTACACATAACTGCTGCTACTACCTCCATGTGCTCTTGCACATGAGACCACTGATTCGACCTCAAGATCAGCAACAAGCCCCAAGCATCCTGAGAGAACAAGATGCACCTCCTATTGACAGCAAGCTAGAATGATCGAGAAGAGAGAAAGACGAATACACCAAGGCCATCATGTGATGCTACCCTTAATGTGTCATGAAGTCTTCGCCCCTCCTCTACATAGCTGGCTGCTATTGTGACTTAGGCTGCCCACTATGGGCACCCTGTTGGGCTGCTAAAACCACTTATTGCTACTAGACTAAAGGGGCTTAAGTTGTAATCCGTAGCTGATGTCTACAAGCTATGCAGATAATGCTTGCGATTGCGACGGAATCGCGATAGCGAAGGAAAGCCTAAAGGCTGCATAGGATTGTGCAAGCTATTTTCGCTTACAAGCATAGGCAGTGTGGAGGGTTGCAAGCAGTGTGGAGGGTTGCAAGCAAGCATGTGGGCCTCTTGTTTGGCCTCTTGCTTCTCCTATTCCTTTTCTTCATCTACTAAGAAACTTGAGGGCACATCATTATCATCATCGATGGCAACATCTAGATTATAATATTCGAGACCTCTGTGTGTGTGTGTGATATACCATACGACTAGTATCCACTTGTACGAAACTCCATGCCAGTCTAGAGATAAATAAAGAGGACACAGTGAATGTATCAACCTCCAACGATCACATCCGGAAGACAAAAGCATAGGATTGCCTGCTCCAATGTAATAGTAAGAGCAACTGTCACACCAGAAATCCAAAGGACCAAGCAACCACCAAAGTGGCTCAAGAAAACATCTGCCATGATACTAATTTCAATATGGCATACTAATTGCACTGTAGGAAAAAGCACACCATCCAAAAGTCGCAAGAAGCGGGCAAGGAAACCAAGGACGAGAAGACTGTGAGCGTGGAATTGAATGGAACACCAGAAATCAAATGAAGATAATAACCTAGAAGCCCCCTTTGAAAAAGAGATATCCTCAAAAGTGCGCTATGGGGTAGCTTCATCTCAATCCTACATTGGAATCCATTGTAACTGGAAGCTCCAGAATCGAAGCCTAAGTCTCATAAAACTCGAGACCCAATGTCACGTGCACACTTCACTTGCGCCACGTGGACAAGCTTCTGCTACAGTTTAGCGTCAGTCTTAGTTGAGGATCTAGCATGGCTCACCAGAATTGAAGCCTAAGTCTCATAAAACTCGAGACCCAATGTCAAGTGCGCACTTCACTTGCGCCACGTGGACAAGCTTCTGCTACAGTCTAGCGTCAGTCTTAGCTTAGAATTTAGCATGGCACCCTTGTGAGCCTCTAGCAGGATGTGCATGTCGAGGCCGGTCATAGTTGCATACCCTCACTTTTGAGCCTCTAGCAGGATGTGCATGTCCAGTCCGGTCACAGTTGCATACCCTCACTTGCACAGTTAAGTCACTTAAGCATATAGGCATATGAAAAGTCACTTAAATCATTTATTAATAAGTGGCTTTGGCATGACATTTATTAAAAGTTAGGTATGAAAAATGGCTAAAAGACCTATAAATGAATCCCTTGGGCACCAATGGAGAGCAGAGGAGCAGAACTAAGTGCCTCTCAAGAAGCACCAGCAGGACCAACGTTTTTGCACCAACAAAAGCCAGTGTTTCTTCCATTAGTCACCAACGTTTTCAGCCACCAAAACATCAGTGGCCCATCAACGTTTTTGGTCACTTTTCAGCCCTTTCTTCATTGCCAGCAGTACCTCCAACAGATTTCAACCTTCAGCCCATTAGCAGCACCAACAATTTCAGTTTTCAGCCCATCGCCGTCCCCGACGATAGCAGATCTGCCCACAACCACCTCCTCCTCCTCCTCCTCGGCAACGTAGCACCAAGCATCTATAACAACACCCTTAGCACCTCAGTAGTACCTTCAATACCCAGCATCGGTAGCATCAAGTACCATTAGCATCTCAGCATCTCATCATTTAGCATCATTGTATTAGCAAGTAATAAAGCAAGTACTTGCTATGGCAACAGAGCAAGGGGCCCTTGAGGTGGTTGGGACCCGACATGCCGTGTCTACTCTCTCTCTCTCTCTCTCTCTCTCTCTCTCTCTCTCTCTTTCATTCAGTTCAATTCTTAGCTTAGGACCTAACCTGGCACCCTTGTGAGCCTCTAGTAGGACGTGCATGTCCAAGCCGGTCATAGTTGCATACCCTCACTTGCACAGTTAAGTTACTTAAGCATATAGGCATATGAACAGTCACTTAAGTCATTTATCAATAAGTGAGTCTGACATGACATTTATTAAAAGTAAGTAGGGAAAATGGCTAAAAGACCTAAAAATGAAGCCCTTGGGCACCAGTAGAGAACATAAGAGCAGAACTAAGTGTCTCTCAAGAAGCACCAGTAGGACCAGCATTTTTGCACCAGAGAAAGCCAGTATTTCTCCCATCAGTCACTAGCATTTTCAGCCACCAAAACGTCAGCAGCCCATCAACGTTTTCGGTCAGTTTTCAACCCTTTCGTCATTGCAAGCAGTACCCCCATCGCAGCAGATTTCAGCCTTCAGCCCATTAGCATCACCAGTGATTTCAGTTTTCAGCCCATGGCCGTCCCCGGCGATAGCAGATCAGCCCACATCCTCCTCCTCCTCGTCATCGTCATCGTCATCATCATCATCGTCGTCTACGCAACACCAAGCATCTCTAATAGCACCCCTTAGCACCTCAGTAGCACCTTCAGTATCCAGCATCAGTAGCATCAAGTACCCATTAGCATCTCAGCATCTCATAATTTAGCATCATTGTATCAACATTTTGTGCAACTAATAAAGCAAGTACTTGCTCTGTTGCCAGAGCAAGGGGGCCCTTCAGGGTGGTTGGGACCCGACATGCTCTCTCTCTCTCTCTCTGTGTGTGTGTGTGTGTGTGTGTGTGTGTGTGTGTGTGTGTGTGTGCGCGTCTCTCTCTTTCATTCAGTTCAATTGAGTTCTTTTCAAGTGAAGTAATGTAAGCTTGTGTTTGTACTGAGTACTAGATCTGAGCTAAATCCTTAAACCCTTCCGCTGCACCTGACACCCAAAGAGGATCACATCATTGGTAAACTCGATCTGCTAAGAAATGAAAGACCACAAATGTCATCACACCATCGGGTCCCGCAATACCTAGCTACTCAAGAAAACTCCCTGAGATCAAACCATATGTATGCCACTCCTCGGCATCTGTCAAAATCAAACCTGTGGTTACAATCCGATACAATATGCCAATATCCATAAAGACTCGGAAGAGCACATATACTCCTACTGTTGTAACTTCCATAAAATCTCTGTCAAATGTATGTCATTTCCACCTGTGCTTAATTGTGTATTGGATATTGATTACACCAAGAAAGAGTCGGAAATCTAGATCTCCGATCACATAAATCTCCAAACTGCTATGGGAAGTCCAACAAAACTGTGGACACCCAAGACTACTGACCTATAAGCTCTCCGATGATGAAGAATCAAAGAGCTTAACTACCACAGTATACCACACATGAACTTTAAATTATATTTGAAGGACGCCATCAGAACTGAGAGTGACAAATTTTATTGATTGTAATTGGCTCCTAGTCCAAGAAGGACTAGCATCCACCTAAACAAAACTCCATGCCAGCCTAGGGATAAAGAAAGTGTCACGTGCACATCTAACCCTATGTGCATGTGAACAAGCTATCTCAGCTCTAGGGTTCAAGTCAGCCTAGGAAGTGTTCCGTCACCTTTGTGAGCCTGTGAGCAGGCCGTGCATATCCAGGCACTTAGATTAGTTGCATATCCGCTAATTGCACACAACATAATCATCAGCATGGCATTCAGTCCCCATCATGAGCATTTTACAAAGCATAGAACCCTTTTTCCCAAAATACACATTTTTTACTTATTTATTAATAAGTGACTTTTGTTGGAAAAATAAGTAGGGCAAATTGCTAAGGAAACATAAAAGAAACCCAGTGGTCACTCAGCAAAAGCAAAAGAGACAAAAGAAGCTAAGGCTGGCAGTGTTCTTGCCTCAGCAAGAAGGCAGAAGACCTTGCGTTTTCAGTTGCAGATCAGCCCAACGTTTTTCTCCACAGCAGCAGATCCTTTTCTAGCGTTTCCATCAACAGCAAATCAGCCTAGCGTTTTTCAGTAGCAGATCAAGCCTAGTAATTTGCAATGTTCGGCACAAGTTCAGCCAAGACAGTTAGCGTTTTCAATTTCCAGCCCTTAGCCATTGCAGATTTAGCCATATACTCGCAGATCTCACCTTACCCACAGGAGATCCTCGCCGTACCGTCAAATCAACCAGCGTTTACGGTTTCAGCCCACTTTTTTCAGATTACAACATCTGCGTTTTCAGCGCATCATCGTGGAGTCGCCGTCATCGCCATCCTCGCTAACACAGTGCCAGTGTTCAACAGACAGTTAGTGTTTGCGGATTTCAGCTTTTCAGCCCTAGCGTTTTCAGTTTTCAGCCTGTCCTCGTCGTCGTTATCATCGATGTGGACATCGTCGGCAAGTTCATTGCATCTAGGCCAACATACGAGATTTGTGCAATCTATAGCATAGACCTCTCTCGCCATAGAGAGGGGGGCCCTTGGACGAGGGTTTGAGAAGCGCCTGGTGTTGTATTCTTCTCTCTCTCTTTCTCACAGTCTCAGCACTTTCATTCACAATAGCATTCACTTTGTTTGTGATCATTGCACTCTCTCTCTAAAGGAACGGAAGGCTCTCCCTTCCGTAAGTAAAAGGAACCCTTGAGCGCAGTTTGGAGCACTCATCTTTAGCAATATCAACATTCACTTCCGCTGCACCTTACATTGGTATCAGAGTTTTGGCAGTGTTTTGTATCACTCAAGGAAAGAACCACAAGAAATGTTTTGCTTGTTGCGGTCGCACATAACCCAAGTCCACTTGGGTGTGTCGATTCCTAATCGTGTTTTTGAAGAGTGACAGATAACCTAGGAAAGAAGTGCTTGTCCAGCCTCCCCTTGTTCCTCTTTTCACTCATTGAGAGCGACTGTGCACTTAGCGGCCGGCCAATCGACTTGAGGTGGGGAAAAAGCAACTTTGGTGTGAGCGCAAGGCCGCCAAGGGGTGCGCCCGCAGGGAAGAGTCGAGCTCGGGTAAGAGAAAAGCCTTCTCAAAAATCGATTGCAAGCTAGCGAACTCAAGAACCTCAAGAACTCAAGAACCTCAAGAACCCAAGAACCTAAAGAGCCCAAGTTTCTCAAGAACTTAAGTACCCAAGATCTCAGTGTATGGTCGTCACGCAAAGCGGAATGGATACTTTGCCTGAAGGTGATAAGAGTAGTTGGTGACAAAGAATTTTCCTTACCAGGAGGATTTTTTTCCGATCCTCCCCCTTCCCCATGTACGCCACAGGTTGCACCAAATCATATGGAGGCTTTGGTCAAGTCAATGATGGACATTATGCTACAATAAGAGGCGCAACGCACCGCCTTGGATCGCGACCGTGCAGAAAGAAAGGCGTAAAGCTAAATCACCCCAGTTGAAAAAGCTACACAAGAAATTGTAGGAGGGTACATAACGCCAAAAGAACAAGTCATTTATGCTAAGGAAGGTCGATGTTATCAATGTCACCTCAAGGGTCATATAAAGAAGACATGTCCTAAGAAAGTATCCAACGAACCTCAAGAACCCACAGAACCCACATCCTCTGTTAATGCCATATATAAGAATACTAGTGTATCCCAAGTTTCTAATGATCATCTAGCTGATGAGTCTCTCATGAAGTGTTATGGTCATGAGAATGGTCAACGCATGGTGATCTTGTTTGATTCAAGCAGTATGCATGATGTGATTGGTGCCTCTCTTGTAGAAAGAGCCCGCTTGGAGGTTATCCAGACAACTCCTCTCGAGGTGTCGGGCTTCGCTCCCGGTATGGACTCTCTCATTACACAGAAGTTTTGTGTGTTCGCATGATTAGTCAGCACGTATTGTTGGAATTTTTTGTTCGTGACGATTTCTTGTATTTTCCTCACCGTCTTTATGTGTTCCCTTTTCACAGGCATGCCGTATTGTACGATGCACATGATTCACTCACAGATGAGCACGGATGTATGCGGATCACTCTCGAAACGAATAAAAGTTTGCATTATGGAATTCACATTGTTTCTCGATTGTCCGTTTTGTCAATCGCTTTTACATGTTTCTTCCTTGGCATGACACACTCTGAGAAAGAGCACGAATAAGATTGTCCATCAAGCATCGGCATTTCCGTTGTGATTTGCCACAGTTGATAGATTAGGTCAAAAAGTCAAGTTTCGATCCCACTTTTTGCATGTGTTTGGTGAACGGTTTGGCACTCCGTCACTTTGTTCATCTGCATTGCATGCACAGTTATTTAGGAAGAATAGTATTTTTCGAGTTACTCTACACGGAATGGGTATGCTTATGGTTTTGTGTTGGACATGGTTTCAGGGATTTTCCTCCTCGGAGATTCTTGAAGAAGGTGGACCCGCAACCATAGCCGAAGATGGAGAATTGAAGCCGCAACATATCATTTTTTGTCGCTTTCGGCGCGGCCCAAAAAAGCAAGCATTGCAATCCTTCATGAAGTTCAAGTATTGCACGACCCACGCATCAGAGTGGGCCCGCAACCATAGCCGAAGATGGAGAATTGAAGCATAGACCTCTCTCGCCATAGAGAGGGGGGCCCTTGGACGAGGGTTTGAGAAGCGCCTGGTGTTGTATTCTTCTCTCTCTCTTTCTCACAGTCTCAGCACTTTCATTCACAATAGCATTCACTTTGTTTGTGATCATTGCACTCTCTCTCTAAAGGAACGGAAGGCTCTCCCTTCCGTAAGTAAAAGGAACCCTTGAGCGCAGTTTGGAGCACTCATCTTTAGCAATATCAACATTCACTTCCGCTGCACCTTACATTGGTATCAGATTCTTGAAGAAGGTGGACCCGCAACCATAGCCGAAGATGGAGAATTGAAGCATAGACCTCTCTCGCCATAGAGAGGGGGGCCCTTGGACGAGGGTTTGAGAAGCGCCTGGTGTTGTATTCTTCTCTCTCTCTTTCTCACAGTCTCAGCACTTTCATTCACAATAGCATTCACTTTGTTTGTGATCATTGCACTCTCTCTCTAAAGGAACGGAAGGCTCTCCCTTCCGTAAGTAAAAGGAACCCTTGAGCGTAGTTTGGAGCACTCATCTTTAGCAATATCAACATTCACTTCCGCTGCACCTTACATTGGTATCAGAGTTTTGGCAGTGTTTTGTATCACTCAAGGAAAGAACCACAAGAAATGTTTTGCTTGTTGCGGTCGCACATAACCCAAGTCCACTTGGGTGTGTCGATTCCTAATCGTGTTTTTGAAGAGTGACAGGTAACCTAGGAAAGAAGTGCTTGTCCAGCCTCCCCTTGTTCCTCTTTTCACTCATTGAGAGCGACTGTGCACTTAGCGGCCGGCCAATCGACTTGAGGTGGGGAAAAAGCAACTTTGGTGTGAGCGCAAGGCCGCCAAGGGGTGCGCCCGCAGGGAAGAGTCAAGCTCGGGTAAGAGAAAAGCCTTCTCAAAAATCGATTGCAAGCTAGCGAACTCAAGAACCTCAAGAACTCAAGAACCTCAAGAACCCAAGAACCTAAAGAGCCCAAGTTTCTCAAGAACTTAAGTACCCAAGATCTCAGTGTATGGTCGTCACGCAAAGCGGAATGGATACTTTGCCTGAAGGTGATAAGAGTAGTTGGTGACAAAGAATTTTCCTTACCAGGAGGATTTTTTTCCGATCCTCCCCCTTCCCCATGTACGCCACAGGTTGCACCAAATCATATGGAGGCTTTGGTCAAGTCAATGATGGACATTATGCTACAACAAGAGGCGCAACGCACTGCCTTGGATCGCGACCGTGAAGAAAGAAAGGCGTAAAGCTAAATCACCCCAGTTGAAAAAGCTACACAAGAAATTGTAGGAGGGTACATAACGCCAAAAGAACAAGTCATTTATGCTAAGGAAGGTCGATGTTATCAATGTCACCTCAAGGGTCATATAAAGAAGACATGTCCTAAGAAAGTATCCAACGAACCTCAAGAACCCACAGAACCCACATCCTCTGTTAATGCCATATATAAGAATACTAGTGTATCCCAAGTTTCTAATGATCATCTAGCTGATGAGTCTCTCATGAAGTGTTATGGTCATGAGAATGGTCAACGCATGGTGATCTTGTTTGATTCAAGCAGTATGCATGATGTGATTGGTGCCTCTCTTGTAGAAAGAGCCCGCTTGGAGGTTATCCAGACAACTCCTCTCGAGGTGTCGGGCTTCGCTCCCGGTATGGACTCTCTCATTACACAGAAGTTTTGTGTGTTCGCATGATTAGTCAGCACGTATTGTTGGAATTTTTTATTCGTGACGATTTCTTGTATTTTCGTCACCGTCTTTATGTGTTCCCTTTTCACAGGCATGCCGTATTGTACGATGCACATGATTCACTCACGGATGAGCACGGATGTATGCGGATCACTCTCAAAACGAATAAAAGTTTGCATTATGGAATTCACATTGTTTCTCGATTGTCCGTTTTGTCAATCGCTTTTACATGTTTCTTCCTTGGCATGACACAGTCTGAGAAAGAGCACGAATAAGATTGTCCATCAAGCATCTGAATTTCCGTTGTGATTTGCCACAGTCGGTAGATTTAGGTCGAAAAGTCAAGTTTCGATCCCACTTTTTGCATGTGTTTGGTGAACGGTTTGGCACTCCGTCACTTTGTTCATCTGCATTGCATGCACAGTCATTTAGGAAGAATAGTATTTTTCCAGTTACTCTACACGGAATGGGTATGTTTATGGTTTTGTGTTGGACATGGTTTCAAGAATTTTCCTCCTCGGGGATTCTTGAAGAAGGTGGACCCGCAACCATAGCCGAAGATGGAGAATTGAAGCCGCAACATATCATTTTTTGTCGCTTTCGGCGCGGCCCAAAAAAGCAAGCATTGCAATCCTTCATGAAGTTCAAGTATTGCACGACCCACGCATCAGAGTGGGCCGGCGAAGAGTTCTTCGCAGAATTCCAGGAGTTGTTGGTGCACTCCCTCGACGCCATACAGCTCGGTACCAGTACCTCACTTTGAAAGGGACGGGATGTCACATGCACATCTAACCCTATGTGCATGTGGACAAGCTATCTCAGGTCTAGGGTTCAGGTCAGCCTAGGAAGTGTTCTGGCACCTTTGTGAGCCTGTGAGCAAGCCGTGCATGTCCAGGCACCTAGATTAGTTGCATATCCTCTGATTGCACACAATATAATCATCAGCAAGGCATTCGGTACGCATCATGAGCATTTTACAGAGCATAGAACCCTTTTTCACAAAATACACATTTTTCACTCATTTATTAATAAGTGACTTTTGTTGGAAAAGTAAGTAGGGCAAATCGCTAAGGAAAGATAAAAGAAACCCAATGGTCACTCAGTAGAAGCAGAAGAGACAGAAGAAGCTCAGGCTTGCAGTGTTCTCTCCTCAGCAAGACGGTAGAAGACCTTGTGTTTTCAGCCAGTTAGACAACTAGCGTTTTTGGATTCTGCCAGATCCTCTAGCGTTTTCTAGTGGCTCAAGAAAACATCCGCCATGATATTGATAGCAGTGTGGAAAAAAGCACACCATCCAAAAGCTATGCTCGGTACAGATTGGAGCAACTTGAGGGCGTGATGATCCTCACAAACAATTAAATCTCTATCAATGCACAAAATGTGTGTCCTGCTTAGGAGAAGAAACCATTGAGAGAGGTTCCTTTTCATGCAATGATTGACTCGTTTCTGAACTGTGGGACTGTGTACTAAGAGAGACTATGCGACTATGTGCTTTATCCGGTGGACACCTCGACTCCAATCATGATTCTTTGACACTAGAGAACACTTGCAATGCCACATACGTATACAAGGCCACTTTGAAGAAGAGAGTTCATTGAGCTAGAAAGAGACAGGACCTCTGAAAGAGAGAGACAGAGAGAGAGGGAGAGAGGCTCCCCATGCTGATACAAAGCTGCAAACACAAGTGGCCAAGGGTGGTCTAGCATAGATTTGTTATGCCCTAAATGGATAGACCCCTGGTACATGCACAACTGCTACTCCTACTGCCATCTTCTCTTGCACATGAGACCACTGACTTGGCCTTAGATCGACAACAACCCCCAAGCATCCTGAGAGAACAAGATGCATTTCCTACTGGTAGCTAGCTAGACAGATCTAGAAGAAGAAGAAGAAGAAGAGAATTTTAGCGTCATAGGAAACTATCCCAAAAGACCTTAAAGATCTATCTGACGAGGAGAGTTGAACTCAAGTCCTGTTATTCAAGAGGGAAATGGCATAACCAACCTACCACACCAAGGCCATCATGTGATCTTGCCTTGAATGTGTCTTGAAGTCTTCGCCCCTCGTCTACATAGCTAGCTACTGCCCCTGCCCACTACATAGTGCCGTAGGCTGTATGCCCGACCCAAACATCAGCCCCCACGACCTAATAAATAGAAGAAAAAGTGGAAAAATGTGGAGAAGGGCCTAGGCAACATTTGGAAGCACCGGGAAGGTAGGATAAACATCCACCAGGCCTCTAGGAAGCTACATGACCATGGATAGGGCCAAAACCGTAAGAATCTCCTCCACTCAACCGAGTCATGAGTCGTGACGACAGCTTCTGCAGTCCGAAGGGCTACAAGCATGCATGTGGGTATATCTTAGAATAGCCGAGGACTCTAAACTCTTCCCACCAAGAAGTATTGTGGATTATCTTCCGGGTATTCATCACCGAGGAAATAATTGATGTTCTTACTTTCAAGCAAGGCAAAGTGTATGTGCCTTACAGGCTTGACTATCTCTTGTGCAATTTACTTTTGAGTATCCTTTTTCATGTAATGCAAGGCACCTTGGCATATACTAAAAAAAACACATAATGGACTATTGAAGACGTGTTGCGTGCACGTCTTTAGTCGTCGAATGGATTGGAAAAAGTATCTCGTGGAAATTGAATTGCCTTATAGCAGTGCGAATAGTGGTGATAGTCTGTAATGATTGTCTACAAGCTATGCAGAAAATGCTCGCGATTGTGAAGGAAAGCCTAAAGGCTGCATAGGATCGTGCAAGCTATTTTTGTTTACAAGCATAGGCAGCGTGGAGGGCTGGAAAAGCAAGCATGTGGGCCTCATGTTCGGCCTCTTTTTCCTCTTCTTCATCTACTAAGAAGCTTGAAGGCACATCATTATCATGATCGATGGCGACATCTAGACCTTGGGCTCAGGAACAGTGTGGTATGAGCCCACCGCATCAGCGACCCTCCCCCTCCTTTGCTGCCTTGGAAGAGCCAGCTGAACTGAAATATCCCACTGGCTATGGAGAGTGTGAATATATATCCCGTTGCCAAATGTGGATTTGCCCTTCCATCCCTTTTTCTGGATTTGCGCTTGCATCGTGTATTGCGACTTCTAGCAAGTTGGTATTGCTTGAGGAGGAGTGTATATTTTGGAGCTCATGGCATACTATAACAAAACATACAATACCTTACAAAGAGTGAAGTGAAGTTTTCTAGTTGGACATTTATTTCTAGCTGTACATAGCATTCATTGCCTTCAACTACAATTGGTGCCCAGCACGTCCAAGAACATCAATCATGCATGTGCAACAATCTACGCTACCGTTCACTATCAATATGTCCTAGAACATCAACCATGCATGTGCAAAAATATACGAAACCAAAAACGGTACGCCCACAGAGACTTGAGATATACTCTTCTTCACCTTTATTGCTTGCTCTCCCGGGGACAACTGTCTATAGTAGAACCTCATAGTGGTCATGTGAAGACCTGTGTTGCAGATCAACAAATGCTGGGGAGAATTTGGAATGACGGGCGCCCAAAAAACAGATGAGACATCAGCCAGGACCTTGAGACTCTGATCTGATCGCTCCAACTAACGCTCCTCAGCAGCTGCGCACAAGAGATCAAGAACACCACAGCGGAGTCAGCGAGACTCTCTCCAGAGAAGGAGACTGAGATTGAGACTGAGACTGCCCTGCCCCGCCCCTGGCCTCTGCCCGGCGAGAGAGAGAGACGGATGAGAAAGTCAAACATCCAATCCACTGTCCCATCAGATTCTGATCGTTCCAACTGTACAGACAGCGCACACAGTCCTGCAATAACTGGACAGCAAGAACAACATAATCGTGATCGCCTCTTGTCAGGTGGAGATTGAGATTGGAATGGGGGCCGCGCGAACGCGAGCCCCCGCTGCCACAAATTATGACGTGCACTCTCCCTCAGAGGGGAGATGCTAGGGTGCGGCCCGTCCGCAGTGCAATGGAAAGGCCGACCCTAGGCCATCGGCCTTCATGATCACCGATTGACCCCGCCCAGGTAAGTATGTCTTCACCTGCCACCCACGTCCCCTCTTATACCAACGCACCTCGCCGGTAGCGCCGATGGGATAACTCAATTTTCATACCCAATGAATATGTCATCTCTATCATCCACATCCAAGAGTGTTGTGATGATGGCATTCCTCGCTCGCAAATCAAAACCTTGCTCTGATGCCACTTTCATTGTGGCATGAGTATATGCCTTTACCTCATTTTCATCAACTGTAGAAGGTGTTGTCCATCAATGCGTGCCAATTCAAGAAATTGATGAAATCCCATCATGCCGATTTGAACAATTCAACCAATGAAATTGTATCTTTTGAACTTATATCTTTTCTTCTTCTTCTGTATATGATTTCCAAGGGCGTTGGTTTGGTCGAGGATTGCGAGTGGGCATTACCTCCAGTAAAGTATGAAAGCTTAGACTTTAAAATAATTAAAACAGAAGCGTGTTGCCTTCAATAATACAGTCAACATGCAAGCATGGCAAGAGGTGCTCCTTTGTGTGACTTTTGCTCAATCAGCTAGCAAGGTTAGGAGTGCAGCCTTCTCGCTAGGTGGATAGCATATTTAAGCTCACAAACCTCAAAGCTTCTAAATTCTTGGAAGTAGATGTCTCTTTGTGTACCCGTAACATTATGCATGCCAATCTAGCGATGGCAGTTCATCGAGAAAGAAATACGTGTAGGAGAACTCGTACTGGGGCTGCTTACCAAGGAAGAGAGAGAGTGTACATCATATGTCACAGAGAGTTTATCGAGAAAGAAATACGTGTAGGAGAACTCGTACTGGGGCTGCTTACCAAGGAAGAGAGAGAGTGTACATCATAGTTTCTCCTTTTTCAGCACCTTGCACTTATGAAGGCCATCATCAAGCGGGCTTCAACTCGCTCGTCCTCAACATCAAGAGGTCTTTTGCTCAATCAACTAGCAAGGTTAGGAGTGCAGCCTTCGCTGCTAGGTTGATAGCATATTCAAGCTCACAAGCCTCAAAGCTTCTAAATTCTTGGAAGTAGATGTCACTTTGTGTACCTATAATAATTTGCATGCCAATCTTACATGGTAGTTGACGAAGAAAGAAATATGTTTGGGAGAACTCGTATTGAAGCTGCTTTTCTAGGAAGAGAGAGAGTGAGAGAGAGACGCTAGACTTGGCAAAGAAAGAGGTGTTTCAATCACTTTCACAAATATTTTCTCATCAAGAGTTATTCTGCTTCTTTTGCTTCATAACAAAAATATTTTTCTTGTTTTGTTTATAGTTATGTATTGATTGATTGATTTGTTTAATGCATAGTACTATATTCATCATTAATTTATTGACCCCACCCAGGTAAGTTCGCCTTCCTCTCGCACCCATGTCCCCTCTTATGCCAACACCCGTTGCCGGTAGCACCAATGGGATAAATCAGCCCCGTCACCAAAAAGATCACCTGCTTTGAACCATCTCGGGTTATAGTCCTTGCCATGCCAACTGAATACCCCAAGATAAAACCATTAAATATTTTGCATAGACCCATGAGCATGAAAGAGAGAGAGAGAGAGAGAGAGAGAGATGTTGACATGCACATAGAATAGTACACATAAAAAGAAGAGACAAACGCTTACACCCTTTCACAGCATGGTAGAGAAGATACAAGCACATGGATATACTCCATAGCCCAAGACTTTGTATAAGAGAAGGGAAAGAAAAAATTTACAAAATTTCACACATCAATGGCTTAAAATCCTAGCCCCCAAGGTACACGACAAGCAAGCATGTGGGTATATCTTAGAATAGCCAAGGAATCTAAAACTCTTCCCACCAAGAAGTACTTAGCACTATTCTATGGGTATGTGGACCATTCTAAAACCTAGAGAAGATAAAGGCAGATACTATAAGCTGGACCTACTTCACACCTTACCATTCATCAAATGTTCTACAATAATCAATCAAAGGAATTTTTGGGGAAAGATGAACACACTATTCCTCTCAAGGAACTTCCTAACTTGGATGATACTAGTAACTACACGATTGTTCCACTTGAGTTCATCTATGACCAAAGAGTAAAGCTTCTTATTGGATCTCTTATTCATAGCCTGAGAAGTCAATTCCCTTATTCATCATCAAGGAGATCATTGATGTTCTTCATTTCAAGCAAGGAAAAGTGTGTGTGCCTTATAGATTTGGCTACCCATTGTGCAATTTACTTTTAATATGCTAGTACATGTAGTGCAAGAAACCTTTACATATACAAAACTTTGGCCACGGTAAGTAGGTACTTGTATTGGCCACGCATGAAAGCTTTTGTTGAGAGCTATGTGTGGGATTGTGCGGAGTATGCGCTTCATAATGCTCAGTGTGAGACATGCATAGGATTCTTTATGGAGTTTGTAATAAGGCTGTCGTGTACTATTAGAGGAGGGTTGATCGTGGCCACTCGATACCCATGGCAAGATTCATACCTACTGGGAACACAATGTAGAGTCACGCATAAGCTTAGCTCTTTCTGGAATACTTGTAGCAGCTCTATAGTTTTTCTTGAGGTGTTTGATACTCATAATGGAATGGAGCTGCCTTTTTATTTCCAGCAAACGGTTGTTCCATGATTGCAAAACTAGTCATGCATGTCATCCTTAGAGCACGTGAAAACTACTAGATAAATAAAACACGCAATTAACGATTGAAAACAGGTTACATGAATGTCTTTAGTCATCAATGTAAGGCCAAGGGCAATCCTAGGGGGGTCACGGACCCAGGCCAAGGGCCAGCTACCTAAGTGTGGACAGGGGAATACCGAATACGCAGGGCCAAGGGCCTATCTAAAGGGTGGTTGGGCAAAGGTATTCTCACGGCAGCCCCTGGGTCTTCATACTGATATCAGAGCTTGGGAGGTCGTGGACCTATTTTTAGAAAGGGAGCCTTTGCATGTGCATGTTGCATGTGGTAGATGTGGAGAAAACGAAGGCGTGGAGAAGGACTCTTGCGAGGCGGGGAGCTTGAAGCGGGACAGGCCGTGTGAAGAGCCGTTTGAGAGGGAGGAGGCTCGGGTCGACTGGCACAAAAACGGACGCAAAGGATCTTGGTGGGTTCACGTCGTGCAAGGGAACAAAATGCACCATAAGTGTGAGCACCGAGAAGCTATACATAGAGTGCTAGTTCTCTCTCTCTCTCTCTCTCTCTCTCTCTCTCTCTCTCTCTCTCTCTCTCTCTCTCTCTCACACACACACACACACACACACACACACACACACACACACACACACACACACAGAGCTTTATTTTCACATTAATGCCCTAAGGCCAAAGGCCTTGGGCACTTAATTTTATCAAGGGACATGCCCCCCCTCCCCCCCCCCCCCCCCTCCCTACTCTCTTGGACATCCCCTTCAAGGTTCAACACGAGACCCAAGGAAAAAACCATCAAGAGCATACAGCGTTGTCGAGGTGTCCAAAGTAAAGCAATTCAGTTGATTTTTTCATAAACTCAAAAAATTTATCAAGAATCGAAGTACATACACCTTTTACAAGGTATAAGATCCGTTTGGACAACGACTAAAAGCGACTTGGAGATTTCAAACATTCAAGAGTCCAAGCACGGCTTTGTTTTTCAGTAACCATACAAGAAGAAAACTATAAGAACCAACTTGAGCATGACATCAACAAAATTCTCACAAAGAGTTGAAAGTTCTGTATACATGAAGATTAAAAATCAAGCATAGTAGGAGACGATTCAAGCCTTACTTTCCTCTTAAAGAAGGTAGAATTGTTCGGAAGGTATCTGCTTCCACTGAATAAGATACACTCATTTTTTATTATGTATTTGACTTTTTATGTTGCTTACATTTTGGGCAAGAAAAGCTATGTAAGTTATTCTTTCTCATACTACACCATGATTCAAAATATTTCAGCAGCATATCTCAATGGCTACCTAGCATGGTAGATATTGCAAATGCTTCTACTATAGTTGACACACAATATTTTGTGTTGCGTGTAAGAGCCCCAAGAAAGTTTAATGACAGGAATTCATTTTCTACCATCCTACAATGTTTCAAGGCAGCTATAATTTAGTTTGAAGCTTAAAACATGATTTTCTATTTTTAAACTAAAGAGAAAAAATACTTCGTAAATGCCTAAATTGGATATGCAAACGTAATGGGAATGCTCACGTTTAAGCTATATGTTTTTGGAACATTTAATCACTGTTAAGAATATATCTATGTGAGTTGAAGCTAATTTGAGTTGATGGATTCAATGTACGTGATTAATTATTACAATGAATTGTATGGAAATTAATCATTATGTAAATTTTGCAAAAGAAAATAAAGGAAAATATTTTCTCTTGTTTGAGTTGTTCATCTAAATGCTCTTCTTTTATGTTTCAAATGTTCCAAAATGTATGCATACAAAAGGACACACACTTCCACCATCTATGTCTCTCAAGTACTAAGTAGACTTGTTATCTACTGCAAAAAGATGTGCTAGCTATGATGAGTATATATGCTTGCAAACTCGATCCTTAACTAAATGCCAATGGACCTAGTTCACATATCGAGCCCCTAGATCTCAAACCCTACGATGGACTCGACCTATGTGATTTCGAGCATCACTTGAAGTCGCCCTGCTCAAAATATTCACCGCCACCTTGCCGTTCATTCCTTTCAATCTGCTACTCTTTTCATGACTCCTCCAATTCTTGAATGGTTACTCAACCTCTCTTCTTTCCACTTGATGGTCCTGCAGTTGTTGTGTTTGGGCTTAGACGTCCCATGGCCATGATAGTAGAAACGGTATCGAGAGGCTAATTGATGGTGATACTTGTGCTCTTGCCCTTTCCCTAACCTTCTTGTGTAATGTTGTAAGGATAGTGAGGACACTATACACCAATGAGTATCATGTTATCTGCATAAGAAGGAAATAAATTATCGTTGTATGCTTTTGCTTTGTTTTCGAGGAACTCGGCATCGACATAGTCCAAGAACCATGGACAATCTCTCCACGCATCCTCATCATGAAACTTGTCTATCCACTCATCAAAATAGATCCCACTCTCCTCTCTCTTAGACTCCACCCATACATTGTTGGATGCTTAGGGTTTAGACTATGCAAACCTTTCTTGAGGGCATCCAACCACCATTTACAAATTACAATATAGAGTCCATTGACCAAAACATACAATATAAATCATACACAACAATAAAACTTGATAGTTAAATACTTGTATACTAAGCATCACATTGTGCATGCAAAGTGCGGCTAGTCCTCTCCATTGTATGTGGCTTATATGGTTGTCTTCCACCGCTCAAATGCTTTGTCAAAGTGGTCTTGTAAAAAAGCTTGCATTGTCTCTCCAAGAGATAGTCCATAATTGGGTGTAGCACATACATGGAGGTTCTTCACCGTTGAGTTCTCAATGTGCATCTTCTCTGCCAAGCTCAATACACCCTTGCACTTCAAGCGTTAGCAACATTGCACTCATGTATATGATCCCGTCCTCTAATGTTACTATACCCATCTTTCCAGTTGCCACAAGTAAACATACATTCTTAGCCTTTCTGAGAATGGCTTCTCTTGTGTTGAAATAGATACCTTTGTCATGGAAACCTTCTCTTGTGTTGGAATAGATACCTTGGTCATAGAAACCTTGCTCTTGGACAATATGTCCACCAAAAAACATTTCCTACAATGTTTTATTGGACATAATATTAGATACATTCAAAAGAAAAGAATACTCAATCCGCAGGGCTGATGCGTGCACGTGCAATTTGAGACACTCTGAAGGGGGTCATTTTGCATCCCTTCTCTCCCCGAGCCACAAATTAAATACACTTTCAAAAGAAGTCCATGCCATTCTTTGGATTGGCGATGACAACTACCCCCTTTCAAACAAAGAAGTTCTATGTCCCTTAGAGCCACATCATAGTTTTCTTTGTACTCCGCTTCTCTTGGAAGGTACTCTTTACTTTCCTTAGCAAGAAAATTTTGCATTTTTGTCAATATATTGCATCAAATTCCTCCTATAGTACACAACACAAAGATATTAAAATATAGTCAAGTCATCCAATGCACATGTACTATAACTTACACTCACCTTTCACAGTAGCTATACTAGCAAAGACATTAATAGTCTAAGCCATCTTGAATGGTTCATTGCCATGCCACAAAGCACTGTCTCAGCTTTTTCCTTGCCCTCCTCATTGACCTTGTCCAACAAGGAGTGTGGGTCTGCAAAAGTGCCAACTTTTGCATCATGAAGATGTTGTGGTTAGTGGTGTGAGGCACATGGACTCATATGTGACCCTAATTTTTTTGGTAAAAATTCAGCATTAATTTGAAATTCAAGTGCAAAAAACATAATGTAAAGAACCTTACTTGTTAACACTAGGTTGGTAATGGGACACTTTGATGTCCTGGGACACTTTTATGTCCTGTTAAGTGACCATTTTCCTTGAATTATGTCAAGAGTTTCAAAATGTATTTTGAGGTGCTATCTGTCTAGAAAGTTGTCTCATGAGCTGAAAAAAACTCGACATTTTTTTGGAATATCAATTCCATCTTTAACCTTGTCCTTGCACAACATTTCACAACCTAAACTGTGTGAAAAAACGGGTCCTGTTTTTGGCTTTTTTCCTTTTTTTGCAACTATACCACTCTAGAATTCATGTTTGTGAGGTCTATAATGCTAGAGAACTATCTTTAGTAGTCCTCAACATGTCCTGATGCTTCTAGGGAGAAATAAATGCTAAAGTTGTAAGTTATGACCAAATTACAAAAATTGTCAAATCCTGTTTTTTAGCCAATTTTAGCTCTTCTATGATTTTTTTGGTGGCTTTCATGATATCCAAATGCAATTTTGATTTTCTATGTCGCATATTGTAACATAAAGCTAATATTCCTTGAGTTTTGGGGCACCTAATACCCTATTTTACATAGTGGACAACGATGGTTGATTTTTTCAATTATAGAAGAAAACAAAACATTCTAGTATATCAAGTATAGCTTTTTCAATATTGTTAGTTTCTTGTGACAACTACATGCATTTTGTAGGTAGTAACCATATCTAGTCATAAGGATCAAATTTGGCTAGATATTGAATAGTTTCTATGGGATTCTACAACTCATAATGTTGAACCCAGTTTTTTCATGTTTGCTGTATTTAACACTTCATCTTTGTCCCCAAGATTCCCCTTGGTAAGATATGTATTATTCTTTTGACATGCTCCATGTCTCCTTATGAACCTAAAGGACAATAGGGAACTAAGAAAACATGCATATATTATTTGTATTGAGCGTGGCTATAGAAACTTTGATGATAGGTTTGCAGAATGGTAAAAATTCAACTTTTTTGTACCTATTTCTTTTGGCAAAACAAAAAATAGTGAGTGAGAAGCAATCATATGGTCTGATCACCAACCCATTGAAGTTAACTAGGGAATTTATCTCAAGTCCTATAAAAATCCCTAATCTTATTTTTATGCAACAAAACATAAGAAATGACTGTTTTGATGAAAATCTACTGGTCCATCAACTTTGGAGGCTTGGTGTGACCAAAAGATGAGAAATTTTACAAGTTTCTTATTTTTTCCATGTGTAGTAGGCCTTGAACTATAACCTCATGAAAGGATTTTACAAAATGAATGGATCTACTATGGTTTTGGAGGTTTTTTTCAAAACCTTGAAAGGACACTTTTATGTCCTGTTAGGTTACCAACCTAGTGTTAATCAGCGATAATAGAAACTCCGCCATCTCCTTAGGGTTGAACTTCATGAGCATGTACTTAACCTTTGGAGTTAAGAATATATCCAATCGCTCACGCAATAGTACCCAATCTTTCCATGTGTGAAGCTATGGGCGTCTGCCGCACGTATCAAAGCAAGGGCCTTGCCTAACACTGTGTGCAAGCCACAAATGGCTCCAAGCACGCAACTAGCCTAAACTAGTAAGCTCAAAGATGACGATGGTGTGTCACTCACCTCTCTACACTTGCTATCGTGGAGGATTCCTCGCCGCGAAGAAGAAGGAGCCGCTACTGCGCCACGCTCAACCGCCTTGCCGCCGCCGTGTCGCCACAATGCTCAATCTCTCTCTCTCTCTCTCTCTCTCTCTCTCTCTCTCTCTCTCTCTCTCTCTCTCTCTCTCAAGCACACACACACACTAGTACACAAGGGAGACGAAGAAGAAGATGGAGCAAGAGCACTCTTCTTGCATTGCACACATGAGAGAATGAGGTATTTTAGGTTTAGATTGACTTTTATATGGGCTTGCCCGTTCACATTTGGGCATCCACACTTAGCCAATCTTACCCAAACATTATAGGTTCCAGTTTTAGAGTGCACCATTCATCGGTGATCACTCTTAACCATTCTTACCTGACTGACAAGCCCGGCCAATAACATCATACACTACTATCGGGTCCGACAAGCCCGGCCCATGGCTACATAAAAGGTGATCGCTTAGTGGTGGTGATCGCTTGGTGGTAACATGCCCCCCTTCCTGATGTAGATTCCGTCCTTGGAAGCTAGTAAGAGAAATCCCGTTTGGTCCATGTCGTAGAGCATCTGGATTTGAATCTGCAAGGCAAAGTCACTGTTTTATGCAAGCGGAATTATATGGCAATAAATCATAAGAGGAATGTAAAGTACATGCGGAAATGACTAAATGCGAGATTTATAAAATGCTAGACTGCCATTAAGGACAAATAAATTGCACTTTGATGAAATTAATTAATCAAGAGTTTTGGGCTTATGGGTGAGTTTATCAATTAGTTAGTTATGACTAAGGTTAAAACAACTACTCTAGTACTAGCTAAGCTAAGAAGATTATCTAAATGCAAGATTCCCTAATTGTGCTTTTTAGCTTTGATTATCCAACTAGCTCTCACAAATCCGAACAAAAGCTTGAAATTTTAATTATAAGCTCGATGGAAATCTTTTAAATGTCTTTTTTTTTCTTTACTTTGGTTCACAATCATTTGACGTGTGTGCTTATTTTGTATGCCCGGGGCTTTTTGCTTCTCAAGGAAAAGCGCCCACACTGGGAACCTCTAGGGCTCTAGTACCATAGAAAATACATGTGAGTGAAGTACCAAATCAAGCCAGGATTTCTCTTCTAACATAAGATTTTTCATTTGTGGCACTTATGTTTTTTGCTTCCATTTCCTTGGTATTCTCACTAGTGTCTTTTGTTATTTAAGTGAGCAAGGTTCTCTATGCATAAAACAGGTTAAGGTCTCAAACACTCAGATAATTTTATCAACTAGAACTAGTGGTCAAGTAAATGAGTTAACCTAAAGTCACGATCTCCTAATCTCAAAGCTCATCTATAAGATTAAACTCTAGTTCAATCAACTTAAGGAAAGACAAATTTATAGATCTATAATGGCAGATAACAAACATAACTATTGCACTCAAACAAACCATGAAAAACCACAATTAGCAATTATACATATCCCCCAGCATGAATCATGGAAAGTAGTACACCTAGAGGTATGGAGTTGCTGATTTTGTCGAAGCAAATGTCCTTAGCCATGTGGATGGAAATCCATATAAGTCCTACATAACAATATCAAACAACAAGGCACTATACCTCTAGGAGGCATGTCAGTGTGAAAAAATTAAAACTCCTAGAAAACAAACTCAAAACACAATCCAGACCCCTAACCTACCTATCTGTCATCCCTTTTAGAATCAAGGAAAGAGGATATTATATAAATCGGGTGGCCACCCTACGGCTAGGCCTCTATCCTCATCATCTAGATAAACAAAATCATTTTCCGTGAGGCCGTAGTCTTCCTCAGTCTCTATTATTTCTTCTTCATCATCCTCTTGCACAAGCGTGTTAATGAAGAACCTCGCTATGCATGGATACTCATCTTGTGCAAAAGAATAAGCATGTGCCACTGGAGAAACATTCGCTACAGGGTAGGGATCACTAGTTAACCATAGACGTATCAGCCATTTTAACTCCTCAAAATTTCTCTCACGCGCAAGTCTCTCTACCAAATCCCATTCGCAAGAAAGTACAAGGTAGGAGATGTGAAACACTTGAGAAAAATAAAAATGGTACCTTTCATAAAAAATAGAAGCGCATGCCTCTAGTGAACTAGCCATCTCTAAGAATACAGATAGATTTGGTTAGGTCTTTAAAACATAAGAGTTGTTTTCGTGTGCTGCTTGATGTGACATGGTGAATTTGTACTTATGTGTAGGATCTGATAGGGCCTCTCTTGTTGCTAGTCGCTCTTGCTCTTTTACTATTTGTTATCTTTTTTTGTTTGTTTGCTAGAACTAGTATAAGGCTATGTATATACAGTCCCTCAATTGCAGAGTTCAGATGTCAGCAGGGACGAAAATTTAAGAGGATGGGGATCCAAAATATTGACTTGAGTGAGGACTACCCCCTTCCTTGGGTAGGTCATACTGTTTGAAATGTGCTCGTGACCCTTTGAAACCAATTGTTCCAGTTGGTAATAGGTGAGGATTTTTTCCATTAGTTTTCTATTACCTTAGGTGCTTCATCGAGTTGTAAGGGTGGTAAGGTACTCTCCCAGGATCGAACTCGAAGTGGTTCATCAGGTGATTCTTGAACACTGGGAGGTGTGGATTCCTTTGTAGCTTCATGGAGGTCCACTATTGTAGGTGGAGTTTGTGAAGAAGCTTTTATCTCTATGGATGCATTACATGAGGAGCTAGAAGCTTCATGGGACTCCCCACTTCCTGAGCTAGGTGGAATAATTTGTTTTTGCCTTGGAACCCAAGCTAGCTCTAGAATAGGTGTGTAGCATTTTGTGATCTTTCCCTTTCCACGATCTGCCATTGCCTTTGGAGTTACATTCATTGACTCACATGGTTTTGTAGGTGATAGGGAAAGACATAGTTTAGGTACCCAAAATTGATCATTTCCATCATAGTAGCCTTGGGCTTCCTTTAGTCATTTTGGAATCCATCGTGATTTGGTCTTGACTCTCCTAGAGCGCGCTCTTGGTTTTCCATGAGAAGTTTTTCTTGAAATGGATGGAAGGGTTGAGGTGTCTGGAAGTAAGGCCTTGGGAACCCATTGATATGTACTCTTAGGTCGTGCAGGTTGAGTACTTGCAATATTACTCCTTGCTGCAACTACAAGCATTGAAGTGCTAGGTTCATGGGCAACCGACAAGGACGAGTTAACCACTTTTGAATCTTGGCTATCCTGCAACTTCGCTAGTGTCTGCAACGTAGGTGACTTTCCTTCAAGGATAGGGGTAAGAGTCGGTGGTCATGTCGTGACACTACCAATACCCCAATCAATAGTGCATTTGGTTGCCAACATCCATGTGCATCCAAGGCTTATGTTGCCCTCCATAGTTCCAGCAGGCATGACCAAAAAGTCTTGAGCTACAACCCCATTGTCATAACTGATAGAAGTGTGCCAGATACCAAAAATCGTAGTTTTTTTCTTGTTGACACCCTTGACTTGGATAATACTCTCAAATAGAGGTGGCTTCCCTAACTGAAACCAAAATCCATATGACAACAGATTATATTTAGGACCCGTGTCCAATAAGGCATTATATAGCACTTTTCCATAGGCGCTATTTAGTTCAATAGGGTATCATAGAGGTGTGTCAGAGTCCAACCAATCATCCTCTATTTCAACGTGGAATGCATGTGTAACTCCAATGTTGGCCTCTCGTTGGCGTCTTATGCACTGTTGCTCTTTAGCCTCAGCTTGAGCTTGTATCTTATTCAATTTTTTTTGTGCCTTGGCTTCCTTTTCTTGATGGATGGCACGTAGCTCTTCGTGGCTTAGAGTATCATAGTACCTTTTCGAATTTGCTACCATTGAGGAATCCAATGGTTTCAACTCCATCAAGAGTCTCCAAACGAATGGTCCCTTGTGGGCCCCTTGTGGGATACTCTATATGGTCCTTTTCCCGCATATTTCAACTTTTTTTCTCGTTACACACTCCATACATAAGGATTTTATCACCAACATTGATATCTTTGTTCTTTAGATGACAATCAAACCATTTCTTCCTTCTATCTTTTTCCACAAGTGCATTTTGCACAGCTAATTGCCTCTCTTCATCTAGCCTTTCAAGTATATATAATCGCTCAACTAAGGGGTTACCATCCCAACCTTCTTGAGAAGCTACTCGAAGACTAGGAATGACAAACTCCCATGGCATAACCGCTTCTTAGCCATACACCATCTTAAACTATGTGCAGTTAATGGCAACTTTGTATGCATTACGATAAGCCCATAAAGCTGAAGTCAGCTTTAAATCCCAATCTGTGCGATGAGCTTCCACCGTTTTGGTCAAGATAGATATTAAGGTCTTGTTGGTGCTCTCAGCTTGGCCATTTGCTTGTGGATAATAAGGTGTGGACTTATGGTGAGCTATCATGAAGTTGATAGTGAGTTCTTTTATCTCTCCATTTATTAAAGGAGTACCATTGTCACTCACAATCTCAAAGGGCCAACCAAATCTTGTAATAATGTTCTCAAAGAGAAACTTGGCAGTTAACCTCGCATCAGCCTTACGTGTCGCCCTGGCTTCCGCCCACTTTGTCACATAGTCAGTGGCAACGATAATATATCGAGATTGATTGCTACGAGCTGCAAGACTAATGGGGCCTACAAAGTCCAAACCCCATTTTTCAAATGGTTGAGTCACTTTAACAGGATGTAAGGGCATCTTATCCTTTTGTTGTGTGATCTTGTAATGTTGGCATTCATCACATCCTTTTGCAAAAAGTGATGAATCCTTGAATAAGGTAGGCCACCAATAGCCTGATTACAACATCTTTCTAGTTGTTAGTTCCCCTGAGAAATGTCCTCCGGCTATACCCATGTGGGGTTCTTGCAGTATGTATAAATACTAATCCTCACGGGCACAACGTCTAAGAATATCATCCTTCCCTACCCTGTAGAGAGTTCCTGCACTGAGAGAATAAGGTTCACATTCTTTTAACAGTTTTCGAGCTATGTCCTTACGAAGCTCTTTGGGTGGAAAACCATTAACTAGAAAGTTCACAATCTTCTCACTCCATTCAATTATGGTCTCGACTAGGAATAGAGAAGTATCAGGCAATTCATCATTGACTCCTGTAGGGGCTTCACCATTGGGTACGTGAGACAAATGATCCGCCATGACATGTTTTTTACCAGGTCTCACTACAATGGTAAAATCAAACTCAAGGAGAATTAACAACCATCGTGTAATTCTTCCCGCGCAACAAGGTTTATTTACTAGATACAACAAGGCTTGATGATCCACATAGAAAACAAACTTGTTGGCAAGAAGGTAGTAGCGGAATTTCTTTACTGCATAAATCATAGCTAAACCTTCTCACTTTGTAGTGGTGTAGTTTCTCTCGGCATCATTCAATTGACGACTTGCAAAGCTAATGGGGTAATCCAATTTATGTTCTCCTAGTTGAGATAGAACACACCCAATAGCAAAGTTCGATGCATCAATATGCACACAGAAAACTATATTCCAATCAGGCACTCGTATAATAGGAGCGCTAGTCAAGGTCTTTTTCAATGACTCATAAGCATGGTCACACTCCGCGGTCCAGTGAAACTCAATAAGAAGCTTGTACAAAGAATGAGCTATCCAGGCAAAGTTTAAAATAAACCGTCGGTAATAACCAACATGGCCCATGAACCTTTGAACCCCTTTATAGTTTGTAGGTGGTGGCAATTTAGCAATGGCTTTAATTTTGCTCTCATCTGTGGAAATCCCATGTTTGGACAGTATATGCCCTAAAATGACTCCATGTTTAACCCAAAATTGGCATTTGAAAGGGTTTAAGGAGATGCGATACAATCTACACTTCTCAAACACTTTTTGTAAGCATGATAGATGTTCTTTCCAAGAGGAATAAACACAAAGGTCATCTAAGAAAGCTTCGTAAAACTCCCTCAAATATTCTCTAAAAGCAGTGTTTATTAATCTTTGAAAGGTAGCAGGGGCATTGGTTAAGCCAAAAGCCATAACATGAAATGCAAACACTCCAAATTTGTTTATAAAGGCTATTTTAGCTTGGTCCTCTAGTGCAATTGTGATTTGATTGTAGCCAGAGTACCCATCTAAAAAGCTATAAGCTTCCTTCCCTGCAACTCTTTCAAGCACATGTTCTGAATATGGCAAGGGATAATGGTCCCTCCTAGTGGCGGCATTGATTTTCTTCAGATCCAAGCACACTCTGAGTTTCCCATTCTTTTTTGGCACAATCACTATTGGAGACAACCATTCTGAGTGCTCAATAGGGTATATGAATCCGCATTTCACAAGCTTTTCAATCTCTTCTTGAATGATCTTTGCATATTTAGGATTCATTGGGTAGGGTCATTGCTAAATTGGTTTAGCCATGCTAGTCATGGGGATTGTGTGTTGCACCACGGAAGGTGAAACACCTTTCATATCATGATATCTCCAGGAAAATATGTACGTCAATTCCTTGAGAAGTTCTTTAAGTACACACTCCTCAGTCTCTGTCACATCTTGGGCAATGAAAACAGGTTTCGACTCTTCTCTTGGGTCTACTAACTCTATTTCCTCAACTATCATTGGACCATCATAGACTCCATTGCTTCCATCGATAGGTTTTCTTTGAGCCTTTGTATACACAACCGTACGTTCCTCTGTGGTGTAGGATTTGAAATGTTCAGGTGCAAGGTGTAAGTATGTGGGGTCCTGTTGTTTTGTGGAGTGTGATTTCACTTCCGATTCCTTTTGTTGTTGAGCTAACTCTCGATTTTCTCGTCTTCTTATGGTATGGCTCAACATTGGCTTCTCTGTAGCCTCTATTTGTGCGATGTCAATGGGTTGTGGACTACACCATATAACACTTTGAAGGTATTCACCCCATTTATCTACCAACTTCCGATGAGCATCACATGCCCCTATATAATTAAGCCATTTTGTGATAGATTTGTTTTCATTTATTCTAGCATGCACATTTGCTCGTTTTCGTCACCTCTTATATCTCTTACTCTTCTTGTCTAATTTTCGATTACGGCCGATCTCTAGTGAAGAGTCTTCAACTCCCTTGGATATATTGTCATCTAGGGTACCACTGGACCCTGAATGGTTTGTCCCCACATTTGCACTAAGATTTAACTCAGATTCTTTGTCCTCAAAGTCAATTTCAATTGATGATTCTGACCCCAAATCGTGTGGGCTGTAGTCTTGTGAGACGCTACTGGTTCCAATGCCAGTCAAACCTTCATCTTGTAGGTCCTCAGAAGCTATATGCATTGCTTCTAGCATATTTAAAGGTACGACTGGTGGCATTTCATTCCCCTCAGCTGTTACCCAGGTCGTCCCCCTGTTTCCCCAAGTGTCTATGGTTCCTGCTAAGTGGACCCAATCCACATTGTCCGACTCAGTCATCCCAGTTAGTACATCCATATAAGGAGAATCTCCCCCAGCATCAGTGTCCGCTTTACACGCGTAACAATATTGCAAGGGGGGCGAGTGAACTGTGATGTCAGATCTATGATCAATTATAAACCTGTTTCCTAGAGGATGTGCTCGAATAGTTACAAGATCCACTCGAATGACAGAATCTTGGAACTGCAAGTAGACATGGTTTTTAGACCAGTCCTGCACCATTTTTTCTTCCCTCATGAAAGGATGTCCTAAGATCATCTCCGATGCCATAGTGTGCTTGGAGAAATCCATAACAATGAAGGTAATTCTTATTTTATGTCCAAAGACCTCGATCTTGAAATCTTCTAGCATCCCAATAGGTTTAACAATAGACCCATTGGCCATCTTCACTACTATGGTTGTGGTCGCAAGGTGAGGTCTTCCCGTAGTTTCCTAGCAATTTTTAGTCACAATGCTAAACCCAGCGCCACCATCAAGGATTGCCTTCATAGTTAATCCCTTGGTAGTGATTGGTATGGTTGCATTGGTTTCATCTCCCTCAAAGTATTGTCCCAACTTGTTAACAGGTATTTCTACAATAGGGTTCTCATCTAGGTTGGGTTGTGAATCTAAGTGTTCCTCTATTGGCATCTCCCTAACTCCATCCATCTGTGCAAATTGTGGTAGCCCCCGACCTTCAGTTCTCCATTGAGGAAAGCTCGAAGAGCTAAGAATATATAGTTGAAGGTCTCCATATAGTTTCGATATGATGGTGGTTCTAACTTCTGAAGCCATGAAGTCAATCAATTTGGAAATATTTAACGGCACCTTTTGGGCTTGAGCCCTTGACATGGGGAAGAAGGGATCTCCATTTCTTCGATAGGATCAGGTAGTCTCTCTGTAAACATTCTTTCCAACAAGAAGTGAGTACGTCCACTTTCCCATGACTTTAAGTCGATTTCTTCTTGGATAACACTAGGTATGCCTAGGGGTCTATGGACTTTCTGAGGTTGTTGTTGCGTAGGGAACAATGTGTCTATAATCTGGATCTCCCTATGTGCTGGCTCTAGAGTCCTTTGGGTATCTTCTACCAAACTCCTTAATTGCTTGACCCGCTTGATCTCCTTTATAGGGTTTGGATAAGTTCTTGGCTTCTTCTTGGATCCTGGCCATTGTGGCTCATGACGATCTTCCTCTTTGGTTTCTTTCCTAGTGGTCGTTTTGATCTCCATGGTTTCACCTGAAATCCTCTTCAGCATCGTTCATATATACGGGTTCGTCACTAGTCCCCATGTTGGTCTTTGAATTGGGGTCTGACTTCGCTGCTTTTTGCGACCTTTGCCTTCGTGTTTTCTTCTTTTTTTGAGATTGGGTAATTGATGCCGTGTCTCTTTATTCAAGAATATAATTTTGTTTATGGAGCATCGATCATGTGAGTACATTTACTGGTACCACATGTGTACTTTGTGATGGCCCCTTCTCGTAACCTCGATCAAGTTTAATGGGGTGATCTTCGACGCATTTGATCATTCGGACATTGGGCAATCAAATGATCTATGCCACATCGATTACACATGAGTATCGACATTGTAGACGTGCTCGCTTGATTGGTTTGCATTAGTGTTGCCTTGTTTTGTAGCCTAATAGGATACTTGGCCACACGATGTGGACCTTCACACTCATAGCATTGAAGAGGTGGTCTCTTAGCAGTGTAATTGATATTTTGGCCTCTTGCAGTAAGAGCAACTACTTGATAGACAGGTTTGACTTGTCCCCAATAGTCCTCCATGTAGTATTGTGAACTTTCTTCAAGCGCATCCATCCCATAGGCAATATTAGGGTCTATATCTTCCTCACAGCCTTCCAAACAAGCAATAGATGACTCACAACCCACTTGATTCACAGAATTGATTCTCGGATGTGGTGGTTGCGGTCCTAGCACTGGAGGGGGTAAGGGTGTTGTTTGAACAACATTTTGGGCCCTAGTGACCATGTGTTGTGACGTTTGTTCAAGAGGTGGAGCTGGCATCAATGTAGGCACTCGAGGTGCATTTGTCCATGCTAAGGTGGGTCTATTGGCCATCGCGCACTTAAATACTATGCAATCCTTAGCTTGATGGCCATATCTCCCACAGGCATTGCAATTCCCATTCAATTTCACTCTAAAAGTAGGGCATTCATTGGTACTATGCGTACCATAGCATACTGAGCACCGTTATTGCTCCCTTCTTGGATACATATGATTGTTTTGTGGAGCACGATTGTCTCTAAGACTCTCTTGAATGGCCTTGGTGAGATCTGCTAAAGTCATCTCAGATATATTTGGCTCCTTAGCAATAGGCTTTAGGGTCATTTGCTGATGCCCCGATGCTTGCGAGCTAGTAGATTTAGGCTCAACAGACACTCTTTCTCCTTGAATCATTAAATTATCTTCTAATTGGATCGCATTGGTGGTGACCGCTTCCCAAGTGGTGATACCTCTAATGACTAGGCCACTGTAGATATCCTCATGTGGTAATCCCCTAATGAATCTATCAAGAAATTGATTATTATTGAAGTGCTCATTTGGATTACAATGAGAAATCAAATGCTTTAAGCGACTAATAAAGTCTCTCACTGACTCTCCTTTCTCTCGTTGGGCTTTCTGGAGCTGAGAAGCTACACCCCAAAGCACTCCCTCTCGTATGTATTCCTTCAAGAACAGTCTCCTAAGTGTAGGGTAAATCGTTTTCTCTTCCACCCTTAGGGTTCTATACCAATCCCCACCCTTCCCACTTAAGGTTAGGCTTAAAGCATTACTCTTATGCAGGTCATTGTGTTCTCCTAGAGAATCGCATATTTGTTCAAACACTTTGATATGCTTTCTTACATCCCCATTTCCACTAAATTTTTGTGTGAGCTTGGCTATTTGTAATGCCTTACTTCTAGGTTCTCTATCAGGCGTGTTACGCATATTCTCGGCAATAGATCGACCGATAGCTTAAGCAAATGTTACCAGGTCACCTAAGTAAGCAGGCACCGTGGGTGAAGGCGCTCCAGAGCCTACATGTGGAGTAGGTATTGACATTGGTCTTGGAGCATAGGAAGCCCTTGGGTTCCACATTTGATACGGTGTTGTGTCATGTGCTGGCCCAAAGTTCATATGTGTGGCCCTAGGCATAGCAGACGTTGGATGTGACATGCTAATGCTAGCCGGTATGGTCCCATTAAGAGCTTGGGTGTTGTGGTTGTGGAGCATAGGTTGTAGAAACAATGGGAGGGGTAGGGACTACATGAGTACCATGACCCATAGGTGCATACTATTGATACACACTTTTAAGGGTTGTTGTCGGCATTGAGCTACCACGTAGCGGTGCTTTACTAACAAATGAGGTCCATGGCGTGTTTCTTGGCATGCCCATCATTGGGGTAGGCATGGTATCCGTGGTGTCATCCAGGGAAAGATGCACTAGACTTGGAAAAGTAAAGCTATCACTTGTGGGCTCAGATTGCACTGAGACCCTCTTGGCAAAACAACATATGGACAATCCATTGGACTTATCGAGGGAGTCTCCATTGCGATAAGGCTGGTTGTTTAGCCTTCCCTGTATCCAAGAATCTCATGAGACCCGTTGAAGGCATGTGGATCCCCTTGTTCTGTCTCTCTAGTTCAGTAACCCTATGGATGACCTCACAAACCCTTTGTTGTTGATCCTCCACACTAGTAGCACCCGTTGTGGATTGTAGCACATCTAACCAACCCACGTGATAGGTGTGACCTGTGTATAGGTCGGTTAGAGTTTTCGTTTGTAGTTCGTACTCCTAGTTCTCATTTAGGAACCTCCATCTAGGCTTGAGGTGCTAGGGGTGTCCTTTGAACTAGATGTAATGTGGCTCTCTATAGGTTGACCCTTAGTGGTCGCTAATTCAGGAGTACTCGATTGCTCTCCTAGCAATGATATTGACATAGGAGCTTTTGCTTTTAACTCTCTTCATTGCTCCACCTTGCGTAAGCACTCGATTTCCTTTTCCCTAGCCGCAATGATATATCGCTCAGCCTCTTGCACTTTGGCAAGGCTTCTACCATTAGGTAATATAACCTCGGAGGGGAATAGCTCTGAAGAGTCAGGGGGTGCAGTGAGAATGGAGTATTCACATGCACACTCTCCAAGAGCATGGGACCTACGTTGGTCATGAATGGTGAATTTACTTCCCCACCCCCATCATTTACATCGTTAGCTCCATATTCGGAGCGAGTGGCTCTACTAAAAGTTTCGTTCAAGCAGCTAAGCACGCTCGGCCCAGACCGTGGGACCATGGCATGCATGCCTTGGATTGATCTATTAGGATTACGCATTGGGTAACCCTCCATGACGTCGTAGTCCGAGGAAGAGTCACTAGACTCTATATGTGGTCCTGAGTGGTACTACCTTGGGTACCCGTTGAGGGCCTAGAGCCTAAGCTAGAGGAATAATGAGTGCCCGCGTAAACGAAGACACTCTCGATGTGCTCGTCCTCTAGCACACGACCAGAGCGTAGGTGCATGTGACACTCTAGAGGTGTTGGTGAGTGCCCGTGGAGGCCGCTCACCTAGTTTTTTAGGTGTTTATAACCCATTTTTTAATATATTTTTGGTCCCTTTTTTTAACCGAGCCAGAGAATATGGCGTGGGATAGCTCAAAACGAGCGTCTTGGCTAGAGGGACGTGTCTTGCTTTACAGCCTCCCATTTCGGTTACGTATAGCCCTCGGAATCCTAAAACTAGTCTTTTCCTAGGTGCGGAGAGGGCTAGAATTAGTAAGTTCAAAGTGTGAGTGTGAAAGGGATGGTGGAGGACTCGAGGAACTTGTCCCACATGCCCTCATTCCCTCTTGTGGGGATAGGGTATATATATAAGAGTGAGTCTAGTATATATCATAAGCTTGGGGAAACGATCCCGATCCAACATTTTCGCAGAGCACACTCACACCTCACACCTCACCCTGTGGTTCAGCTTAAATTTTTTTGCTTTTTATGCTATTTTTAGCTTTTCGTGCTTTTTGGCGTTTTCGAAAAGCAATGGGCTTTTTATGATGACCTAAACATAAAAATTTTAATTTTTGTCTCTGTCGGATTTAAAAATGATCACCCGGAACAAAAATGGGACCATACGGGATTTTTACGGGCATTATTTTTTATAAAAAGCGATACCATAAATACGTTGGGACAGTATAGGAAAGTCATAATTATGTCGGGCCATTACAGTGTGGCATAGTCTAGCTACGGTTTCCATTAGTTGGCCAGATATTATTCAATTGGCCAAGTTTACTGTAAAAATTGAATGATAAGTGGGAGAGTTGACCACCAAAAGAAAAAGCTTGTTTTTAGAAAAGTCCCAAAAGCTATACAGCTATTCCAAGCAAAAGAGGTAGCACTACCTTCACCTTGGGCACACTCCGGGTAGCTGCAGAACCTATAAATTGGCACAAAGTGCTCAGTTTTCACTGCCGTCTATTGCGTCTACTACCGCAAGGCTATGCGTATCTATTATACGGAGTGGTGCAAGATCTTCATCACCATCTCCATAAGCTCTTCTCTCTCCAGAAGAAGAAGAAGAAGACATTCTCTCTCTATTTGCTTACTATCTTCTCTCTCATTCACGGTGTACACGCTCTCCGGAAGCTTCCGTGGTGAATACCTCTACGTAGCTCTTATCACCACTCTCTTGCGGCAAAGTTAAAAAAAAAAACGCTTTTTGTTTCACAATATAGAGGTGGTAGGAACATTGTTTTGATCATAAATCAGAAACTGCTATGAATCATCCCAAACCCTTTACATGAGAGATAAAACACATCACTTAGAACATTTTCTCTCTTTGGTGTGTCATATGCAAAACACGCATGAGATAAGAGATATGGTCAAAAAACAATTTGCTGCCCATTGTACACCAATTTCTTTGACTCCAGGCTCCTTGGAGAACCACTATAAAGATTCATCGGATGGGTAAACCCACTTAACCAATTGAAAATCTTGATGAAACTTGATGATAAATAAATTTAGGTCTCCGTTATCACTTTGGGAATGCGATTTATTAATCGTTCTATAACCGGGTTTACCTACACATGTAAGGGTGCTACCAAGGGGGGGTACCATATGATGTCGTGAGTTAACCGAGTTATTTTATATGTTTTATGGTTTGTTTTGGTGAGTTAATTTCAACTATTAGATGACTATAAACTTATGTGTAATGGAATTGGCCTATTAACTTGAGAGTAGCGGAAATTAATGAGAATACATTTAAGAAATTACTTTGTGAGCATAGCGGGTGGACATAGTTGAAGATAACAACATAAACATAGCAATTAGTTAACTTGGCATGAACAATACTTTTGTAAGAGAGAGAATTTAGAGAACATGACAACAGTTGACGACCGGATTTATGTGGAGCCAGTCCCCCTTCCAATAGGCATTTGTATTATGATTTCTCCCATTAAGAGAGACTTGTTACAATACAATCTTTTTGTTCCTTGTGACCTAGGTGATTCAATGAATATGGAAAGCTTCATGCATCACAAGCATAACATAAACTTTTAAGAAAAATTTAACTATCCCAAGCCTCAATTCCAAGACCTCAAACACCTTCGAAGGTGGAGAGAGCTAGCAGGGAATGAGGATAGGGAAGAGGAAGAAGAAACATTTCATAGGAGAAAGAATTAGTTCCTCACTTATCATAACTCTTCTTGCTAGCATACATAATAGCATAGTAATGAAGATGGAGAAGATGGCAAGCTTAAGCTTTGAAGCATGGCTCTTGGTTGGATTTGGTCTCCATAGCCAAGAGTGTTGGTGTAGACTCTCAACTTCTCAAGGAGCTTGGAGAAGGAGATGGAGCTCTTGCACTTTGCATAGCATACAATGAGAGTTTGTATGGGTGAGTATACCCTACAAGCAAGGCCTCTTCTTGCTTTGTTCAACCCCCTCTTCTAGCTCATGCTTGAAGCTCATTAGATCATGCCAAGCCTAGCCAATCACAAGCTTGGGCCATTTCTAGCAATAGGGGTAGTCTTGGGACAAGTGTACCCCTTTTCCCTTTGAGAGAGAGGACTTGATGCAAAAACAATTAGTTAATTCAAGTAATTTATCATTGGACCCCTTTTAAACTTGGCCAATAGGATTCAAGCACCTCGTGAAGGTAGCATGGGTAGGAGCTTGACATGTGTTCTTGCTACCTCTTAAGGCTTGGGGCTACCTTGAGTGTGTGTGTGTGTTTGTGTGTGTGTTCTCTCACTAGCCCCTACAATATGGGCTCGCCCCCTCTTATGTAGGGATCACTTTAACTTTTGGTGCTCAAACACCTTACTCATCAAGCATGACAAAGCACTTCTAGCTTGGGGTTGTTCCCACAAGCATCTCAAGCAAGCACAACAAAGCCCCTCAAGCACCTCAGTCATCCATCAAGACAAGCACCTCAAGCACCTTAATCATCCACCAGGACAAGCACCTCGAGCTTGGGTCGGGTTCTCATCTCAAGCTCAGCCCTAACTTAGGTCAAAGGACTTTAAACACTAACCTTTGGAGGTCTTTAATGAAGCTAACCCTAAGGTCTTCTAAGCTCCATTGATAGACCATCTCTCATTTGTGGCCCTTTACCATTGGCTCCTTGTTAAGATAGATCTATAAGCACATGTCTATATATTACCCTTGTTCCCGTTTATTCTCCCACATTAAGTGATCAGTTTAATATGAGAAAATCTTTTGGGTTGGTTAGATATTAGATTTTATGACATTACCTCTCTCTTGAAATCATAGTTGTCCTTGACTATGAGGTGAAAGAGATAAAGCCTTAGTCATTAGTCAATCTTCCTTAGCGGGTAGAGGATCCCTTTTTACCCTATGACATCTTTCCAAGATGGATGACTAATCCATTTGGTGCTTTGGAGACATAGCTGCCGCAAGCATGTCTGCTCTTTAGTACATTTCATTCTCCCCAAGTAGAGTGACAAATTTTACTTGGTGTTAGAGAGACGTTGTCATCACAAACATGATTCTAAGCATGCATACTATTTAAATTTGTACATAATAAAAAGAGAGCTAGTCTTATAAGAGTCACGGCTATACTCATCCCGGCGAAGATTTTCCCATGTACTTTGAGTAGCAAGGGACTTTTAGGTCGTCCCTCAATGATCTCAGAAGGTACTTTTCCCGTAGAAGTATGTACATTATTATCGTAGGCATACTCTACAAGAGGTAAGTACTTTTCCCATTGTGAGCGTTGATCTACTTCAGTAACATAAGTTTTCAGTAGATCGAGTATCATCAGATTGGCTATCTCACTGGCCATCCGTTTGTGGGTGACAGGCCAAAGAGAAATTCAATCTTGTTCCTAGATTTTCAAAGAGACCTTTCCAGAAATTACTGGTCATTTTAGGATCTTTATCTGACATGATGGATGTTGGTAATCCATGGGGGCTTGAAAATATGAGATATGAAGAGAGTTGCCATTTGGCGTGCCTTAATAGTCTTTTTGACAGGAATAAAGTGTGCTTGCTTGCTAAACCTGTCGACTATTGTACATATTCCCGTATTCCCATGGATATAATTGGGCAATCCAAAGATGAAATCCATGGGTATACTCTCCCATGGTGAATTTGGGATAGGCAATGGCTAGAGTAATCCAGGTTGCTTCCCTCTATCATATTTGGTCTTTTGGCATACTACACATTTTGAAACATACTCTTGTATGTCCACTTTCATGGTATGCCAATAGAAATACATCTCTACTCCTCGAAGAGTAGGTTGAATTCCTCTATGCCCCACATAGGGAGGAGCATGGGATTCATACATAACTTTCTCACGAAGGGAATGGGTAGCAGATAGCCTATTGCCATGGAGAAGATAACCATCCTGCAAGGTGAATGGTTCCTCTTTCTTCCCCAAATCAAGGGCTAACATTATGTCTCTAAAGTCAGGGTCAGTAGCATACTCATCTATCATAGAGGATAGATAATTGTGAGTAGCTATAGACACTACATTAACTTTTGGTCATTGTGAAAGTGCATTGGCCACTTGATTGTGCTTACGAGCAACGTGAGCAATATGGAAATTGAATTGCGAAAGAAAATTTACCCACCTCATTTGTTTGTCGGACAGCTTGGTTTGTAGGATAAATGGAGTCCACAGTAGGTAGTGCTTCCATGTGTCTAGGACATGTAGAACAACTAAAAGCTCTTTCTCATAAATGCCCAAGACTCGCTCATCCGTATTGAGCCTTCGGCTCTCATATGCTTGAGCTTATAAAAGCATTTTGCTCCTTAGCAGTCCATACATACTTAACATTCTTCTTAGTTAAGTCATGTAGTGGTCCTGCTATTTGAGAGAATTTTACTATGAAGCGTCTATAGTATGCCCACATACCAATAAAGCTTCTTAGCTCATGTAGATTCCTTGGATTAGGCCATGCTTTTATTACCTCTAACTTTGATGGATCCATATGGATACCATCTTGAGAGATAAAATGACCTAGGTATTGAATCTCTTGAAGGAAAAATTCACTTTTCTTTTGGTTGAGAAAAAGCTTATTCTCCCTCAATGCTTGTAAAATCACTTGGAGATGTTGCTTATGTTCCTCCAAAGACTTGGAGTAGATGATGATATCATCAAAGAACACTCTAGTGAATTTGCGATAAGGTCTAAAAATTTTCTCCATTAGATGATTAAACGTAGCTGGTGCATTAGTCAAGCCAAAGGCATGACTAGATATTCATAAAGACCAACATTGTGCAAAACACGGTCTTTAGGATATCTTCATCCACTATCCTTATTTGATGATAGCCACTTTTAAGGTCAATCCTACTGAAGTAGGTAGATCCTTGTAGCTTATCAAACAGATCTTCTACACGAGGCATGGGAAATCTGTTTTTGATAGTGATATGGTTTAGTGCTCTATAGTCCACACACATACGGTATGTACCATCTTTCTTTTGCACTAAAAGGACTGGAGAACAAAAGGGAGAGGAACTAGGTCTCACCATCCCTCTGTCTACCATTTCTTGTACTTGCCTCATGATCTCCTCTTTTTGAGCTTGTGAGACTCGATAAGGAGGCTTGTTAGGCGGTGAGCTTCCTGGAAGGAGCTCAATGCGATGGTCATCATCCCCTCGTTTTGGAAGTAAGTCCATAGGGATATCATCGATGAACACATCTTGGAATCCTTTTAGAAAATTAGACAAGTCTAAATCTTCTTGATTCCTACCATTTACATTTGATGAAACATTATGATATTTTATAGACTCTTTGACAAAAATCATATACGTAGAAACTAAGCTTTTCATTGATTTATCAAAAGCAAGAGGATTTATAACTGGAATAGTGCGATCACGCTCACTAGCATCTATATACATATTCTTCCCCTGTAGGTGAAGTAGATTCTCCTTTCAGGGAACTTCATATTGGTAGCCATGCGATCAAACCATGGTGCCCCTAGGATAGCATCCTCATGTTGGAGAGGAGAGATGAAAAATTCTTCTTTGTCGACATAGCTTTGAATATGAAGCCTCAACTTCCCAATCAAGGGAGTAACGGAGGCTTGCTGTCCCTTGAAAGTTGTGTCAGCCCCATTACCATATCTCCCATCTCGAAAGCTTGAATGCCCAACTTGGTGGCCAACTCCGTTGATATGAAATTGTGAGTAGAGCTAGGGTCAAACAAGATGCAAGCATCATGCTCTATTACCTTTCCCCAAGCATAAGAAAGTAATGATCATTTGTAATGAGCATCATCTTTTGGAGCTTCGATGGTGGAAGCCCTAGGAGTCTCACTATGAGCATTTTCTTGTAGGGCAAGAATGATAGCCATGTCCTTGCTCCCCACACTTGAAACACTTATGGTCCTTGCAAAAAGCTTCAAGCTCTTGAGGAGAGAGTTTGTTTTTGCCTTTGTAAACTCCTTTCTCCTTGGACCGATTCTTGTTGTTGTTGGAAGTGCCTTGGGAAGAATTTTGAGCATTGGTTTTCCCCTTTGCATCATTTTTGTCTTTGTTTTCCATGGACTTGACATTCCATGTAGCCCCTTGATGGAAATTGATGCATGAAGCAACCATGGTGTGATGGATTACTTCACTAATAGAACCAAGCCGTTGAGAGTTAATGTATTCGGCCATCTCTTCAGGTAATCCTGTACAAAATTGTTGGCTTTGCTCGGCAAAGTCTATCTTTTGAAAGACAATAGCCTTGAGATGTAAATCCCAAAACTTGTCTACATACTTGTGGATAGACTCCTGAGAGAGAAACTTCAAGCTGCACCATTCGGTAAGCACTTTGTCCTTTACATCGCTTGCAAGGAATTGCTTCATGACGGAAACTCGTAGAGTTTTCCATGTCTTTGGGGCTTCGCCGTCGCCAAGAAGGCTAGCCCACCATTGACGAGCTGATTTTTAAAAGTGCATAGCTACATGGTGTAGATTGGAGGACTCTGTGAAGCCCTCATCTCCAAAGGCTGCATCAAATTGCTTGATGAAGGCCGACACTTTGTCGGTAGCACCAAAGGTGCCATCATAGGTGAGAAAAGAGATACTCTTTCCTCCCTCCTTGAACTTCTTTAGCTTTTGTGACCTTTGCCATGCAAGATATGATTTTTGATGTCCTCCCCTCCTGTATTCTCTAGGAGAATAGCCATAGCTTTCATCAAAAGAGAAGGCAGGTGAAGAAGAAGGAGAAGAGGGTGACCTCTTCCTGGCCCTTTTCTTCCTTTGGTTCCTCTCTTCTCTTTTGGAATGACAAGGAGAGGGACTGTGTGTTGATCAAGTTTTCTCTTGGGAGGAGTGGGCGATCGTCTAGACCGTCCTCTTCGTGGAGCCACATCTTCAGAGGAACTTAAAGTTTCATTGCTTTCTTGCTCTTTAGATTCCCCCTCTCGAATGGGAGAGAGTCTTCTTTTGGGGGTCTCTTCAAGAGGCCTCCTAAGCTCTCTCTCCTCTTGGATGCAACCTAGTAATGAGATAATTCACGAACATGGGGGCATGATCATTAGCACCTTCATGTGCAAAATCAAAGCTATCAATTTTCATTCTACTCTCTTGATTATTGTCAGTCATGTTAAAAAAATTTATGTATGTACTTAGTATATGCTTTGGCAGTTCAAAACTTTAGTCGCCACTCCTCTTAGCCTTTGAAAATTGGCTCTTAAGTATCTACACCCACGGCTCAAAGTGGTTAATTATAGAGAGTAGTGGAGTAGGTCTAACATAGCAGAGTTGCGGAGGGCTAGCTAATTTCGGACTTCTTATGGCTCAATAATGGTAAAGCCGTAGGCAGTCTAAAAAGGCTCCATTATTAAGTCCAAAGCTCCTGAGGTGTGCAGCATATCCACATAGTGGGCTCAACAAAATCGATAATAGATCCCAGTTCCACTTGCCCTAATATAATTAACAACATCAACCATTTATAGGCTACTTAAGGACCACTCCTCTTAAGCAAGAAAAGAGAAACCAAATGCTGTGATACCAATGTAATGGAATTGGCCTATTAACTTGAGAGTAGCGGAATTTAATGAGAATACTATTAAGAAATTACTTTGTGAGCATAACGGTGGACATAGTTGAAGATAACAACATAAACATAGCAACTAGTTTACTTGGCATGAACAATACTTTTGCAAGAGAGAGAATTTAGAGAACATGACAACAGTTGAGGACCGGATTTATGTGGATCCGGTCCCCCCTCCAATATCCATTTCTATTACAATTTCTCCCATTAAGAGAGACTTGTTACAATACAATCTTTGTGTTCCTTGTGACCTAGGTGATGCAATGAAGATGGAAAGCTTCTTGCATATCACAAGCTAATATAAACTAGCAGGGAATGAGGATAGGGAAGAGGAAGAAGAAACATTTCATAGGAGAAAGAATTAGTTCCTCACTTATCATAACTCTTCTTTCTAGCATACTCATAATAGCATAGTAATGAAGATGGAGAAGATGGCAAGCTTAAGCTTTGAAGCATGGC
>NC_140932.1:40898667-40961167 GCF_014529385.1 Adiantum capillus-veneris
GGCAAGAGGTGTTGAGGGGTTCTTCTCTCCCTACCCATTTTTGTATTTTCAAGCTCCCTTTGATTGGTTGATGGTTGCTGTCTTACTGCACGATGTTGCATACATATTATGGCTTCTTTTATCCCTTTAAGACAAAGTGATTGATCACTACTAGCATGCTGCATTTTACCCACAATCTAGCTCTCTTGTATCTAGCTGAATATCAGCTAGGTGATGTATCTCCCTCCCCCCTCAAAAATTTCCACCTCCCATTGATTAGGTCGGTGGACACCATCTTGGTGTAGAGGCCCCTAGGTCCGATTTCCTCCCTCATCACTATAGTTATCCCATGGAGGTGGGATTTCTAGCTAGGCCTTTATGAAAATCAGTGACACAGCCTCAAAAAGTGCAATGGAAGTAGAGGTTTTCTACATTGACATCCACATTAGTGAGCTTGTCCACATTAAGGGAGGAAAGAGAATAGTCAACCTCTCTTTCTTGAAGAAGGCATACAACCACCCCTAAGGGGCCCAAAGGTGTTGCACGAGCAAAAGGAAAGAAAGATCTCAGCCATACTTCAAATTCCATGGTGCACAAAGGGATCGAGGCACGTGGCAGTGCAAGTGGTTCAAATTCAGAGCTTGCCTCGACCAAAATAGCCAAGATTCCACCGAGGCTACCATGGAGGTCATCTTCTAAGGCAAAAAGGTGTAAGGTCGCATACAATCTTGTGGCATGCAATTTGGGAGGAAGGAGGTGCAAGGCATTGGCTAGGGTGTGAGATCTTCATGGTTCTTCTCCTAAAAAAAAACCTTGCTCCACCAAGGTCACGAAGCACGTAGCTCTGATACCATTTAAAGTCGACAATGCAGAAGCGTAGAGACTAAGGGGAGAAACCACGCGATAAAGAGAGAGAGAGAGAGAGAGAGAGAGAGAGAGAGAGAGAGAGAGAGAGAGAGAGAGAGAGAGAGAGAGAGAGAGAGAGAGAGAGAGAGAGAGAGAGAGAGAGAGAGCTGAACCAATCAACCTTGGCAGTGAATAACTAATACAATGTATAATGGGGGCAAGTATAATGGGAGCAAGGTATCACATATATACCCACCTCAATAGATTTCCCTAGCAAGCATTTATTAAATAAGTAAAATAAATACCTAAAGCCAAAATAAATAATGGGATCACTTTGGGTAGTTTACTTGAGATGCCAAGCAACTTATATAGGATAATCATTCTAGTGTTTTTAGAGTCTCCGAAATCTTGGAAAAATGATGCTAAATATCACTTATTAATTGCTGACTCACTAATAAGAGGTGCTTTGTATATTGTTCTTGCCTAAGCTTGGTACTAATGGTGTTATATGGAATGTGCAATCAGAGGGGGTATATGCAGATACTCTAAAGTGCATGGACATGCACATCCTATGTACAGGCTCACCAGGGTTCTAGATCACTTCCTAGGCTAGCCTAAACCCTAGAAGTAGGAGTTCTAGCTTGTCCACATGCACATAGGGTTAGATGGGCACATGAAAAACAACGGGGATTTAAACTGACCCTAACCACCCTTTGAAGATTGAGAAGCAGATTATGGTCCGTCTCCACCTACTAAATACAAAACAATGGAGATGCAGTGTCAACACCAAGTTGACATTTGTGGTCGATAGATGCTCTAGTACTCCAAGGATCCCCAATACACAATTTTTTTGATTAGGCACCCGCTTGATGAGATACATTCTTGATGGCATACCATTATTTGTTCACCTCTCAAGCCATCTTTGAAGAAGAACACTACAATATCAAAGTAGAGGGTATACTTTTAGGATGAATTTGATGAAGCGGTAGAGGGGCCAGTGAGCAAACTCAAGAAGACTAAGAGGCAGCCGTGGAAGAAGAGTTAAGTAGCAGACTATCCTGAATACATAGGTCAGAAATCTACTTTTGAGAATGCTTGAAAAACAAAGAAAGGTGTGCGATTTGAGGGTGTTTCAAGTTCATCCTGGTTCTCTTCTAACAAATCAGAGAATTCTTCTTCCTATGATTCTATTGACGAGCATAGAGAGGACAGGAAGAGACGAAAGACTCAAAGACATAGCAAAGGCAAAGAAGAGCAGATTCCGCGGAAGATCTTGGAAGCATTTTGACAATTTGAATGAGGATTCTTTGTCCTTCGAGAACTTGGATTCTAATGAGCCGATGTATGCAACAAAGAGGAAGTACCTATACAGAACCAACCAGTACAAACCATCTCGAGGATAGGGGCAAGAAGCCCAAGGATTTGAAGGAGGGTGGGAAAGCATTAAAGTTTGATACGTTTTTTGTCTTTACAAAGCCCTCACTTTCATCCAACAATTTGATATGCTTACTCTATAGGATGCTACTTAGAGAATTCCAAGATACGAAGAATGGCATCCTACATCAAGGGAAATGCACAAACCTGGTAGTCTTCCCTACCTCTACGGAGGAAAGAACCCACGAAGTGGCTACAGTTCAAGCGAGTTTTCACTTCTTCATGGCTCCCTCCGGAAAACAAATGTTGTTGTGCTGCTTTGCGGGCACGGGGTGAAAGATGCAAATTTGCATACATATTTGAGGTTTTTCCAAACTTATGAACAATGATAGAAACTATTATGTCAATAAGAGGACTAAGATGTATGCTAAATATGGGTTTTGGTGCCTCAAAATGGAGTTGTTTCTTGCAAGCCGAGTTGTAGTGATATTGCCAAAATGTGACTTTATAAGCCAAATTTGTAGTGTTTGACCTGCTCTCCATGCTTGTCTTTACTAATCCTCAATCGGAGATACGGTGAAGAAGTTATGCCAGTTTGAAGTTATGACATGTTGTAAATCTGAGCCAGATTTGGCAGCTACTGATGTAGGGTCAAAGTTGATATGAACCCATCGGGCTAAAATAATCATTTTATGGAACATGTCGGTCTTTTCAGATTAGCAATCAGAGTTATGGTTGCCAAGATATTGCCCATTGAATTTTCACCGAGGACTGGTGTCGTACCAGCTTGGTCGTCCCGGCAAGTGTGCCATCTGGGAGTTTTTGGCTTCAGCCAGGTACTCGAATATGGTTCACTTAAAAGGACAATAAGTGCTCAAGAATAATCTGGTGCGGAATGTCATATGTTGCAGTGCACTGTGTTGTAACCTTGGGAAGCTATGGTGGATGGAGCCGGAGGATAGCCATGGGAGCACAACAGAACAAGTTGAATGAGAGAGAGAGAGAGAGAGAGAGAGAGAGAGAGAGAGAGAGAGAGAGAGAGAGAGAGATTCGACACAGAGATGCAACAAAATAACGCTATATTATTTGATGATTGCTTAACCTTACATATAAAGGCCTTTTTCTTGCCATGCAAACTTTACTTTAACTGAACTTTTACTGCATGCCTATAAGAGGCTTTTCCCAATGACCGGCAAAGGGCTTGAACCCAACAATCCCCCCCTCAAGCCCGAACTGGACAAGCAACTCATGATACCTCGATTTTTTGGTGTACTCGTCAACCGTGAGTTTTAGGTTTTCTCACAAGCAAGGATTTTTGGTTTATCCATAACCTAGTGCTAGGTGAGTAACCCTCCCTTGAACAGATAGGATGTAGGTCAAAAAATTAGCTACCAAAAGTGGAGTTTTTGGTTCACTGCCAAACCTTGGGTTTAAGGTGTACCTAGTAACCTCATGAGAAGCGGGACAAAAAATGGGACTTGAGAACAAAAACTGATAAATTGGGAGGTCTTACCACTCATATGTGGTGGCTCTTTAACCCTACAAAATTTGGACATGGCTGACAACAGATAAAGTAAAAGAGGCTTTGACTAGAAAAAAAAGGTAATTTTGTTGACAAGAGACAAAGCATAAATCTATGACACTTAACAAAAACAATTTTGGACTCTTTATATGTTGTTGTAGTGAGTGCTCTGAGAAAACCTTTGAATAAGATTTGTTGGCATTGATGCTATCTTTCATGCACTGATCAAGTAGGTACCCATAAAGCTTGGTTGCATCAAGCTTGATCCCAAAACTGTTGCACCTAATGTCCGCATCACATTTTGCATCTCTATAGTTGAGAATTTTGGAGAACAAGTATTTGGGTTGCTTGACTGATATGAAGCTGTAGAAAGAGAACCAAGGCTTTGTTCTGTGATAGAAAATTCTCCAAAGGTCAAGGTGATGTCGTCAACTGCAAAATAACACAAGTTGATGTAGGTCGTAATCATGTAGAACCACTTCTGTAGCAATCCAATAGCTTGGCTAAACAAGGCTCTGCCTGCCATGCCTACAACCTAGCCTTGCCACCTGGAGTTTCTAATGTTTTGTCCACCTTAGCTGGCTTTACTTTTATTGCAGCCTTTATAGGTGTGAAGGCCCTCTTGATTAGAGGCCTAATAATCAAATAAGGTTAAAAGTAAAAAGCCAAAAATGGCGCGTTCTGTAGTAGTCAAACGGGCAGGAGCGTCAATGGCAAAGGGTGCTCGTAGGTGAATGTAGAGTGCAAATTGGAAGAAGTTATCAATGCAACTTGAAGCCCTTTTTATATGCAATAGAACTATGGCCTTGTAGGAACTGTCTGCCTACAATTTGAAGCCTGCAACACTTCGACGCCTCTTGAGATGCACGCTGAAGTGCCTGCCTACGCCTGTGCTCTTGCCTGGGATCTGGCAGCGTTTTGAATGCAGGATCAACTTGCCTTGCCAGCACCAAGATCTCCTCCTTGCTTTGGTGGTTGTGCTTAGATTGATGCAGCTTGCCAAGCCGGATTCCCCTTCTTGCAAGCAGCGTTTCGAGCTGAGGCCTCCAAGAGCACATCAGGCTCTGATACCATTTGTTGTAACCTTGGGAAGCTATGGTGGATGGAGCCGGAGGATAGCCATGGGAGCACAACAGAACAAGTTGAACGAGAGAGAGAGAGAGAGAGAGAGAGAGAGAGAGAGAGAGAGAGAGAGATTCGACACAGAGATGCAACAAAATAACGCTATATTATTTGATGATTGCTTAACCTTACATATAAAGGCCTTTTTCTTGCCATGCAAACTTTACTTTAACTGAACTTTTATTGCATGCATATAAGAGGCTTTTCCCATTGACAGGCAAAGGGCTTGAACCCAACACATTGATTGTTGGATATGCTGGTGGACTTGATATCAGCACTATCGTGGACGAGGTATATGCATAATGTAGTGATTTGTCATTGTTCTATAGGGTTGTGGCAAAGAACCTTTGGTGTCTTTAACTAAATGTGAAGGGAAGGCCTTTCCCCAAATGCAGTCACTTATACTTGCATCATGAAGGCAAGTGATACTATCCGAGAAATCGAAATGGGCCACAAAATTCACGATGAGATTTTCAGTCAAGGGTTGCTCCAAATAAATCCGATGTGAGGCAATGCTTGGTCATTGTGCATGCCAAAGATGGTGTCTATGGAGGGAGTGGCCGCCAAAGAGGGGCCGACCACCCAAAAGCACAAGGAGGAGGGCCGCCCACTATGGCAATAAGGCCGCCCAAAGGATGACCGCCCAAGGTTAATGGGTGGGAAAACGGGGGGAAATAAGGGAAGGAAATGGTGAGCAGCAGCGAGCTGAGGCGCAGGGGAGGGCAAAGAGAAGACATAGAGGACATGGCAGGCATCAAACTCCAATGCTCATGAAATCCTCGGAGTCCCATTGCGCTCCTATCTGGTATGAGACTTGCGGAATTCTGTGCATGTGATATGCGAGCCTGCAAGATCATCAAGGTCGCTCCCATGCCATGTCAGTCATGGCGCCCTGACTGTCATAAAGGGGCAAAAAGAGGGAATTTTAGGGGAGTTTTTCTTGGGGGAAGAGTAGGGGTATTTCATAAGGAGAGCAACAGGAAGAGAAAGAAAGGGAGGAAGAAGAAGTACAAGGGGTGGGGGGAAGGTCTCAATCTCTCTCTCTCTCTCTCTCTCTCTCTCGCTCGGGACCTTGAAGGAACAAAGGAGGAGGACGAGAGAAAGCTCTCAAAGTTGATAAGGGGCTCTCCCTCTCTCGAGCCACGGCAAATAAGGGCTCTCTCTCGGACACGGCCAAGGCAAAGAGAGAGAGAGAGAGAGAGAGAGAGAGAGAGAGAGAGAGAGAGAGGAGGCACAAAGGAGGAAACGTGAACAAAGAGAGCGGCTTGAACCTCAAGGCCGACGGAGTTGAAGGAAAGGAGGGGCACTGCAAAGGAAATGAAGGAAATAAGGGGAAGAAGCAGAGAGTTTTACTTGGCGATTATAGTTTGCTTTCATTGAATTGGGATTTTTTTATTAGGGTTTTCCAAATCAACAAGCATACCATAGATGGCATATGCAATTGATTTGTAGAAAAATTATTGGGGATCAATAATTGGAAGCAAATACCAATTGCCAACATCAATTAATTGTCGATATCTTCTTTCAATTTGTTATAACCATAAATTGTGTTCCTTATCGTGTTTGTCTCTTGAAAAAACTCTAATCTACCCTTAAATTTTTCCTATACGCACCAAATTCCCTTTGCTTCAAACTGACTGTCCGTCTACAGCCAAAAGTCCGACGCTTTCCCAGTCAACCTCGGAGACGAGCGCACTTCAACATATTTGGTGAACCTGACGTGAAATTTACTGAGGTAGATGGAGCCAATCATGTCAACAAGCCAAGAGAAACAGATGCAGAAGATTATGGGGTTAATGGCTACTACTTTGCAGCAAAGTATGCAAGTCAAGTGCAGAATATGAATCAAAATTTGGGTACCAATTTTTAAACTAAGAAATGAGAATTGGAACAGTCTGGAAAAATTGAAATGGGTGGATTTCAAGGGAAGGATAACACATAAAATTTTTAAGTATCAAAGCCAATAATAGGAAAGAGAAAATCTAAAGCGTCAGATAACTGGAAACAAGGGATGCTGCTACAATTAGCACTTCAAAATGCCAAACATCATTTTCTGATCAAAAGGGATATTATCCAGTAGGATACTTGGAGTGCTATAACAAAGAGTTGGAGCTGCATGGGGTGCCAAAAGAGAACAATATTCTATTACTCAACAGGTTTGTGGTCCCAGATTTCATTGAGCGAGTTAAGGGACTTCAACAACAACATATGCATAGTTGGAGCGATTTTAAAGCTGCATTTATCCATGAACGTTGGGATCCAAGCATGTATATGAAGATGATGAGGATTATGTTAATGTGCCTACCTATGCGGAGGTTTGCAAGCAGATTAGGGCTAAGCTTGAAATTGCTATTGATGAATGCTTGCTTGACGATGATGGGCTATTATAGGATAAAGATGATGAAGAGTTTGTCAAAGCTGTGTATGCAAAGATTGGAATTGCAGATTCCATGCTAATGGCTGAACCGAAGACTTACAGGGTCAAGAGGGTTCATTGGGTATGGATGTACATGAGCATCTATAGGACTTGTGTATATCAAATTTACAGGTTTTGGACACACTGGATTCTAAGGGCTTGGATGAGCATGGATATGTGCTTGAAGATCCGCATGGTGATGATTTAGAGGGGGTGCAAACTTCTTCTTTAGCAAGATTTTGTGATGCAAAGATGCCAATATGGCAGAATGATCATGAACTTGAAGATGCTTATTCAGAGGGGGTGCACAGTGAATTTGCAATCTCTTGATGTTGCATATGATTGGGTTCATTGTGCCGATGATATGTATAGGGATGTAAATATAATTTTCAAACGCATGTTGAGCTTTCTGCTATAGAAGTTCAAAGATATTAGGATGAGGGGGAGAAACTTGATGAGTAGTATACAACAGATGTGGCTAGTATACATACCATATGTGGAATGCGTAGTTTGTAGCCTGAGATATGTAGAGTGGAAGATTCTTCTGAAGCAGTGGACCTAGAGCTTATGTGCTTATTGGATGAATCTCTAGAAGGCTTTTTAATTAAGGATGCAAAGGGTACCAAGAGATTTGGTTTCATGCATAATCATGTTTATCTAGATGTGGTTGTTGATGACCTTATGCAATTCTTGGATGATGCTCTATTTGGTTTTGGTCATACACAAACTAAGAAAATGTTTTTTGATGAGTCTCGGGAGTCCAATGAAGATGATTTTTCTAGAGACTTGATGTGTCCAGATATGCATGATCGGAATTTTGATGCTAGAGGGTGTCGAGGTGAATTACCAATCCTCCTACCCTGATTGATGATAAAAAAATTGGATGAGCTAGTTGCACAAGGGATATGAATATATCAAGTGATACCTGTTGTTGTATGGGATTTGATGTTGCCCTATGATGTAGGGGATGTTGAGCTAGCTTTTGATCCAGGAGGAACAATTATATGCATGGTCCGAGGTAATTGATTAATATACCATTTGATCTTGGTGGATATGTATATATTCGTTATCTAGGGCGGTTGACTTATATACCATATGATCCAGTGGGATTCATGATGGTTTCTGCATCAATTCATGCTTATGCTCTATTGTTGGGAAATTCTTGTGTTTTCCCTATGATCGTGGAGGAGAGAATATTCAAATAAGCCAACAACTTGGAAATTTTTTCAAAGCCTATTCACAGTAGGGAAGTGCTTATGTGTCTACAAGTTTTTGCTTGCAGTTTGGAATAATGGTTGGCATAGAATGGAGGCTGTGGAGGTTTAGACGGGGTGGTTTTCATGCCGGGAAGAGGGTGAAACACGAGAATATGCATACATATTTGAGTTTTTTCCAAACTTATGAACAATGTTAGCAACTGCTATGTCAACAAGAGGACTGAGATGTATGCTAAATGTGGGTTTTGGTGCATAGAAATGGAGTTGCTACCTGCAAGTCGAGTTGTAGTGATGCTACAAAAATGTGATTTTATAAGCCAAATTTGTAGTGTTTGACATACTCTCCATGTCTGTCTTTAAGGCTCATCAATTGGAGCTACGATGAGGAAGTTATGTCAGTTTGAAGTTGTGACAGTTTGAAGATCTCAACCGCATTGGGCAGCTGTGCTAATGAAGGGTCAAAGTTGATATGAATGCATGAGGCTGAAGTAATCATTTTTTGGAGTGTGTTGGTCTTTTCAGATCAGCAATCAAAATTTTGGCTGCCAAGATATTGCCCATTGAAGTTTCACCAGGGATCGCTTCAGTACCAATTTGCTCTTCCTGATGAGTGTGCCATCTGGGAGTTTTGGCCTTCATCCAGGTACTAGAATATGGTGCACTTAAAAGGGCAATAAGTGCTCAAGAAGAATCTTGTCCGGTATGTCAAGTGTTGCAGTGCACTAATTGTTGGATATGCTGGTGGACTTATGATCGGCACTACCATTACGAGGTATATACATAATGTAGTGGTTTGCCATTGATCGATAGGACTGTGGCAAAGAACCTATGTTGTCTTTAACCAAATGCGAAGGGAAGGCCTTTCCCCAAATGCAATCTTTTATACTTGCATCATGAAGGCAAGTGGCACTATCCAAGAAATCAAAATGGGCAACAAAATTCACGATGATATTTTCAGTCAAGGGTTGCTAGAAATAAATGTATTTCAATTAAATGCTTCGTCACTATGCATGCCAAAGATGGTGTCTATGGACGGAGTGGTCCCCGGCCTAAAAGAACAAGGAGGAGGGCTGCCCACTATGGCAATAAGGCCGCCCAAAGGATGACAGCCCAAGGTTAATGGGTGGGAAGAGGGGGAGAAATAAAGGAAGGAAATGGCAAGCAGCTAGCTGAGGTGCAAAGGAGCGAGGGCAAAGAGAATATGTAGAGGCCAAGCATCAAACACCGACACTCATGAAGCAAAAAATTCTCCAAGTACCATCGCGCTCGTGTTTAGTACTAGCCTTGCGTATTTTCATGCATCCCATATGCCACCCTACCATGTCATCAAGGTCGCTCCCATGCCACGTCAGTCATGCCACCGTGACTGTCGTAAAGGGGAAGAAAGAGGGAGTTTTAGGGGCATTTTTTTGGGGGGAAGAGTAGGGGTATTGCATAAGGAGATCAATGGGAAGAGAAAAGGAAGGGAGGAAGAAGAAGGACGGGGGGGGGGGAGATCTTAATCTCTCTCTATCTCTCAACCTCGACAAGGGACTCTCTCTCTCTCTCTCTCTCTCTCTCTCTCTCTCTCTCTCTCTCTCTCTCTCTCTCTCTCTCTCTCTCTCTCTCTCTCTCTCTTTGGACCTTGGAACAACAAAGGAGGAGGGCGAGAGAAATCTCTTGAAGTTGATAAGGGTTCTCTCTCTCTTGAGCCATGATAAAGAAGGGCTCAAGAAGGACGAGAGAGAGAGAGAGAGAGGGGGGGGGGGCACAACGGAGGGAACATGAACAAAGAGAGAAGATTGGACCTTGAGGCCAGTGGAGTTGAAGGAAAAAAGGGGCACTGCAAAGGAGGTAAAGGAAACTAGGGCAAGAAGCAAAGAGTTTTACATGGCGATTGCAGTTTTCTTTCATCGGATTGGGATTTTTTAATTAGGGTTTTTCAAATCAACAGACATATGCAATTGTTTTGTAACAAAGTTATTGGGGATCAATAATTGGAAGAAAACACTAGTTGCCAACATCAATTAATTGCCGATATCTTCTTTCAATATGTTTTAACCATAAATTGTGTTACTAATCGTGTCTGTCTCTTGAAAACACTCTTATCTACCCTTAAAGTTTTCCAATCCACACTAGATTCCCTTGGCTTGAGGCTTCACTGGCTGTTTGTCTAGAGCCAGAAGACAAATGCTTTCTCGATTGACCTCGGAGACAAGCACAATCCGAGAGCGCGATGTAATCACAGCTTGGAATCATATAAGGATGAGATGTCTATTGTCAAAGATTTTTGGATACTACTGTGCTTGCCTCTTCTTTTTTAAAAATCACCTTCAAGCAATAGATTGAGCAATTGTGGTGTAGGCTCCTTAAAGAGATACAATATTATTTTCTATAGCATAATTTTGAGTCCATGCAATGACGAATGGGACATGCCAAACAAGGGTTTGCAATTCATGGGTGCACTCTTACGTACCTTATAGACAAGCTTGTAGCAGTTCCAACTGGACAACAATCGAACAATGGTAACAAGAGGGAGAGAAAGCAACAGAAAAAGAAATATTCAGGCTCTTGATTGTCAATAGAGCAGCACACCAAATAGTACAAAGAGGGTAAATGTTATGGATGTGAGGAACAAGGACGTGCTTGCTAGGTGCCCAAATAAAGTGTCTAAAGATCAATCAGAGGACAAGCTAGAGAGTTACAAAGTAGTAGAGGAGCATAGAAGGGAAGAAAAGAAAAAAAGGGACTAGTAGCAGATTTTGTGGGGATCGACCTTGAACAAATGGATGAAATTACGGATCTCTATAGAGCATGGGGCAAAGTACGAGATCAAGAAGCCCTCATCTTCCTAGCCGGAGGAGCCAAGGAAAACTTCATCTCGACTAAATTGGCAGCTCAACTTGGAATTATGCCAAAGGAAATGGGATCACCTAGTCAAAAAGTTGAGACACCAGGATGCGATGTTGCCATTTCATCTGTCATAGGCTGCATTGATAGGGGTTGTGACATCCTTTTGGGAACTTCCTATCTCAAAAATAACTTTTAGGTACAAAGATTAGGTGGGCAATAGTTTTTTTCAATTTCACTTTCAAATTGTCCACCTTCAAGGACATAATAAATTGGTGGCAAGTGCATTGTCAGATATGATCGATCTATATATGCCACATATCTAGATTTTGCAGACATCTTTGATTGGTTACAAAGTGGGGAGACGGTTGCAAGCTATTCTCTCAAGGAAGGGTACTTGATGCAGAAGACTCTGTTCTGTGTTACACATGCATTGAGGAACAATGTTTTGATAGAGTCCCACTGTCTACCTTTTTTGGACCATCGTGGTATAAACACCAGCTTGAAATGGTGGAGTAGTACTTCTACTAGTCGAGGCTCAAAATGATTGAGGACAAGTTTGGATAATCGTGGTATAAACCCCACCTTGAAATGGTGGAGTAGTAACTTTTACTAGTCGAGGCTCAAAATGAATGAGGACAAGTTTGTTTACAGCTACTTAGTATGCCAAACGATCAAGTTTGACAAGCATAAGGCATCATATCTTTTTGGACCATCATGGTATAAACACCACCTTGAAATGGTGGAGTAGTACTTCTACTAGTGGAGGCTCAAAATGAATGAGGACAAGTTTGCTTACAGCTGCTTAGTATGACAAACGATCAAGTTTGACAAGCATAAGGCATCAGGTCCTCTACAATCTTTACCTAAAGCTAGCCAATAGTGGAAAAGTATAGCAATGGACTTCATTTTTTATCTTCCCAAGACTCAAAGTGGGCATGATGGCATTTGGACAGTCATCGATAGATTCAACAAACAGGCTCAATTCATTTCGATAAAGAAGACAGTCAAACCCAATCATTTGGCTAAACTTTTTGTCTTGCTAATTTTTTGACTACATGGCATGCCTGAGTCTTTAATTTCAGATAGAGATCCGTGCTTTACAAGTTTATTTTCGAGGGAAATCTGAGAGAATATTGGTATATGGCTATAATTCTTGTCCTCGTTCCACCCACAAACAAATGGGCAATCAAGGAAAACTAATTGGTTTTGGACTTGTTGAAGTCACATATCTCTGATCAGAAGATCCATGGGAGAAGTATTTTCCCTTGGTGGAGTTTTCCTATGACAACACCGTTTATACGTTGGTGCAACCAAAGTTCTTTGAGCCTAAGAGTAGTGCCAAGTAGTGCTAAGTATGCAAACAAGTGCGTGGCAAAGGGTTAAAGAATGTATGAAGTCCACGGGCAAGCAGTTCATGGTGGAAATGTATGCTTGATGCGATTTTTTTGCCCAGAATGGATGCAAAAAGGGCCAGTTGGGATGGATGGTCAGAGTGTCTAAAGTGTTGGGCATATGCCTTAGAGTGTAATGTCCAAGATGCTTTATAATCCTATCCAAATGGCTTCTCAAAAGCCACCCGTGTGAAAGATATAGCAGTTCAAAGTTGGAGTGGATTGCAGATCCCTGATGGATAAGGTAGGTGATGACAAGTGGCCAAAGATAAAGTCAAAAAATAGGAATGAAGTACTCAAGTTGTGGAGTGAAAGGGTGGTGGTAATGTGTGTGCTAGTCTCCACCCAATCATGCTATCTTATAGCCTCCCCCTAGCGTACACACTGTCCGGCTGTGCCGATGGCCTTGCTTGTAGGACCCATGTCCTTACATTACCCCCCTCCCCCCCCTTGGAGAATCGTTTTTTTCCTCAAGAATGAACGTAGGAAAAAATTTCTTAAGTGCGGAGACATTCTCTCATGTAGAACCTTCTTCAAGTCTATCTAGCCATTTTACCACACCTGTCATCTAACATGATGTCTGGTGCGAAGCTCATGAGAATCCAAAATCTTTTCGGGATCATGAGGGATGCTTGGCGGTTTGATAAGGTCAACTAACACACCTGCGTCAATGACATTATCATTTTTTCCTAGCTGTTTTCGTGAGTGCTCTAGAAGAGATAACTTTTAGGCCACTTGACCTATACGTTTGAGAATGGTAAACGGTCCACAATAGCATGGTGAAATTTTAGCAACTCTTCTCGTGTTCAGACTTTCTGAATGCTCTGGAAATTTGAGGAAAATTTTGTCTCCTTCGGAAGTAGCAAGACGATGATGCTCATCTACGTACTTCTTATATCGATCTTGAGCTTGCTTAACATTGTGTTGAGCAACTCGAAGCATGTCAAAATGGTCGTGGAGAAAATCCTTCACTTGTTGTATCTTCTCCTTAGCCAACCCAACCAAAACGGGCGATCTAGGTTGAAATCCATATAAAAGCATAAATGGACTTAACCCTGTAATCACATGCTTTGAACTATTATAAGAAAATTCCAATATAGGTAAGTAGTCTTCCCAATTGGTTTGCTTCTTGCTAGCGTATGCTTGTATCATATCCTCTAGCACTTGATTAACACTTTCGGTTTGACCATCTTTTTTTGGATGATCAGGCGTACTTAGATTAACTGTTTAGTGTGTACACTAGGGGGAGGTTATAAGATAGCACGGTTGGGTGGAGACTAGCACACACATTACCACCGTCCTTTCGCTGGTATCCGAGCTATTTCTGGAGAAGTGAAAAAGCGGGTTGCATGTGCATGCGACGTGCTGCTTCTCTCCCATGTTCCATAGATAGCGACGTCTCCATTGTGCAGCAAAAAGAAGACAGACAAAGTTTCTTGTGCGCGCCCCAAAGACAGACAGTGGCGCCTACGGTACAACCAACCGTGGCCGCCCCATCTACGCACCACCAAGGCAAGCAACCGAGGAAAACTGGATCGGCCACTCTACGGCACCAAAGGCTTCCGTTGGCTGCACGTAGGAAGGCCTGCTTAACCCTTACATAAAGGAGGGTTGAACCTACTCCATGATGGTAAGACTCCAACAATTTACCATCAATCTATTGATCCTTGTTATGTATAACTAGAAAAGATAGCATACATGTGTTGAAAGGAAAGCTAAAAGGAAAGGGAAAGCTTCAAACTTCAAGGAAGTAGTTTCACCCATCCTTTTCACTTCTTGGAGGAAGGAAAGTTTTTCTCCAAAAATTCTTTTTTCCTCAAGGAGATAACTTCAAACTGAACAAAAGCCTTCACAAAAACGACGAGTTTTTGTAAAGAATCAACAAAGATGTTCTTACGAGATGAACGACACGTAAAGCACTACAATTTCCACAAGGTGAGGTTCGCATGCAAGGCAAATCACGGAGCATACAAAACACAAAGGCTTCAATTTAATTTATTTAAATAAATTTGTATATTGATAAAAGAAAGTTTCATACTTTAAAAGATATTATAGTTTGTGTTGTGAAATTTCGTTTTGAATTATGAAAAAATTCATTTTGGTTTATGAAAAAATCTTGTTTTGAAGAAATTTCAGTTTAAATTATATCGTTTTTGAAATTATGCAATTGATGAGGTTTAGGTTTTAAGGTTTGATTAGGTTTAGTTTAGGTTATATATTATGTTAGGGTATATATAGGTTATATATTATGTTAGGGTATATATAGGTTATATGCTAAGTTATAAGTTGGGTTATACATTAAGTTATGCTAGGTTAGGTTAGCTTATAGGACATTAATTATGTTAGGTTAACTTATAGGTTAGGTTCTAGGTTATGTTTAAATTAAAGGCTAAATTAAGTTATAAGTTAAGTTATTGATTATAAGATAGGTTAGCTAGATTATAGGTCACGTTTATGCAACAAGTTAGGTTAAGTTAGGTTATAGGTTGTACGTAAAAAGTTAGGTTAGGTTATATATTAAGTTAACTCTCATGTTTAGGTTATAGATGGACGTTGTGTTCGGACAGTTAGAACTTATGTACTTTTATGTTAATCTAAACACTTATTGGTGAAACATCCAAACACGATCATCTACCAGCGTCTAAACCATAACCCTCTAACCCTATTAGCAGACTGAAATGGTCAAGCGCTCTACTAATTGATTTGGAGCGACCAAATCAAAAGTTACCAAACCTAAGCGAATTTACATAGCCTACCCTAACGCTATATAGTAATGTATTAGCGGCCAAAACAAAAGTCGCTAATCTAAAGCCAATAAACCTTAGCAAATATCCCTAAGCAGACTAAATGGCCTAACGATACCCTATTATGTTTTAGAGCGCTTTACCTTAGCAGCTTTACATAGTGTGCCCTAAGCCAAACACTGTGCGCCATCTATTAGCGGCCAAACTAGAATACATAGAACCCTAAGCGGTTAGCCCTAAGCAAATTGAAATGGAAAAACGCTACACTAATCCAATTTGGAGCGGTCAAAACCTAAGCAACTTTACATAGCGCACCCTAACACTCCAAAATACGGCCATCTACTAGCAGCTAAACCAACACTAGTGCTAAGACACTAATCCTAGGTGGCTAGCCCTAAGCAGATTGAAATGGATAAGTGCTATCCTAATCCAATTTGGAGCAGCCTCACCTAAGAGGCTTTACATACCATACCATAAGTGCTAACTGTTCGAACACAACGTCCATCTATTAGCGGTCAAACGAAGATGACTTGTGTACTTCTAAAAATGAAAACGGACTTTGGTTAGGTTAGGTTTAGGTTATAGGTTAAGTTATGTTAGGCTAGGTTAGGCTAGGTTTAGGTTATAGGTTAGGTTAGAGCTAGCGACAAATAGTAAAAAAAACACAAACGGACTTCGAAGATGACGTGTGTACTTCAAAAAGTGCAAACAGACTTCGGTTAGGTTTAGGTTATAGGCTACGGTAGGTTAGGTTAGGTTTACGTTATAGGTTAGGTGAAAATATAAGTTAGGTTAGAGCTACCGGAAAATGAATAGTAGAAAAAACACAAACGAAATTCGAAGATGACTCGTATACTTCTAAAAATGCATGCGGACTTCAATTAGGTTAGGTTATGGGTTAAGTTACATTAGGTTAGGTTAGGTTTAGGTTATAAGTTAGGTTATATTATAAGTTAGAGCTAGCAGCAAATATAGAAAAAACACAAATGGACTTCAAGAATGACTTGTGTACTTCAAAAAATGCAAACTGACTTCGGTTAGGTTTTGTTATAGGTGAAGTTATAGGTTAAGTTTAATTTGGTTATACGTTAGGTTATAGTTTAGGTTATAGGTTAGGTTAGGTGCACACAAACTTCAAAAACACTAATATATAGTCATTGACCCTATGGTCCTAATATCCATGCACCTCTAGACCAAGGTATGCGGGGATCAGACATGGCTAAAGAATGTGAGATTGTTTGAGCTCGAGCTAGCAGGAAATAGTTGAAAAAAAACAATTGGACTTCCAAAGTACACACAGACTTAAAGAACCTTAAGATATAGTCATTGACCGATAAAGACGAGATTATTACCCTGTGGTCCTATCTCTGTGCACCTCTAGACCGAGGTGTGTGGGGATTGGGCCTATGGCTAGAGAATGTGATGCTGTTAGAGCTAGTAGCAAATAGTTGAAAAAACATAATCGGACTTCCAAAGTGCACACAGACTTCAAGAACCTTAATAGATAGTCATTGATCAATAAAAACAAGATTATTACCTTGTGATCTTAATCTCCGTGCACCTCTAGACCGCGGTGTCTAGGGATCGGGCCTAGCTACAGAATGTGAGGTTGTCATGTATTGTCATGTACTTAGTAGTGTGTAGTTATAACAACTAGAGTGTTTTAATTATTTGTTGCATCATTGGTAGATAAAGTATGGACAATAGGATGGCGTGTCCTTGTGCACATTGCAAGCATCCAATCTTTTGAAAACAAAAAATTTACGACCAGCACATACTCAATCGCGGTCTCTTTTTGATTGAGCAACTACAAGACCTGCGTTATCATTCTTGTGCTCTAGAGACCGAAGGTAAAACTTTTCAAGTAGATATTGCTCCAACTTCATCCCAGAGAAGACGATTTTCAAACGAGCAACCATCGACCGTGTCCTCCCAACCAATACCTGATGTGGTGATGAAGGAAATTTGGAATGGCGGCCTCTACACCAAAACAAACTCCATTGCGCCACAAGGGAAATGAGATGAGGGCACCACCTAGTCTTGGAAGCGTGGACTAGGACCGCTACGGAGAGAGAGAGAGAGAGAGAGAGAGAGAGAGAGAGAGAGAGAGAGAGAGAGAGCGAGAGAGAGAGAGAGAGAGAGAGAGAGAGAGAGAGAGAGAGCTATCACTATGAATGAAGCATTAACCTCAATGTGTGTACAAGAAATGGATAACTTCAAGCACTCCCAACACAAATAGCATGTAGATTACTAAACAACAACTCAAGATTTAGCCAAAATCACATCAAGCACTCTCACACACACATAAAAGATCTCTCTTAATTAACATAAGTGAGAGGGGGGGGGGGGTTACTAGCATTAAACAATTTTCACTCCAGAATGTGCAAGAATAGAGTGAATGAATGAGCTTTATGGGCTCATGATGAGTGATACAAAGACTCAATGGGGCTGAGGGAGACTTGAAATTACAAAGGGGGGGGCCTCTTTATATAGGCAAGAGATTGATTAGGAGTGAGCTTAAGATCCAAGTGCAATTTGTACAAATGAATCTTGATTAGGGACATTCCACCAAGGAAGAAGCTCCTTCCAAGTGATTTGTTGACCAATTTGCAACTAATTGGCTCCATCATCATTGGTGTTGTCTTCACTCCTTCCTCCATAGCTTGAGTCCAAGAGCTTCCTTATTTTAAAATGTAAAGAATCTTCATAAAATCAATGCATATCTAGTAATAATAGGAAGGGGTTGAATGACAACTTATGAATTACAACAAGATTAAGCATGATTTGAGAGGTGATTAGAAGAGGAATTTGTGATGGTTTTATGAGCTTGAGAGAGAGGAGAAAGGAGGGGAGGGTGAGGAGACTAATGGCTGATTTTTAGAGTAGGACTCAATGTGGAAAAGGAAGGGTGTGTGTGTAAAGGTAGAGGGGGTGGTCTCCACTACAGTTGGAAAAACTGACGTCCACCATTTTTACCATATTTCCTAGACCGTAGCTGCAAAAACTATAAAACAAATATGATCAGAATCTCCAGCTCATAAGCTACAACTTTGATGAAGACAACTTTTCTTGGATCGGAGTGGATGTATTTTTTTAAAAAATCAACAAAATCATGTGTTTGTTTCCTTCCTTCACCAAGTCTTCCACCTGGGTCCCATCTCTTTGAATCATTATATGGCTCCAAAGCCATGATGATATGAACCCCTCATGACCCTTGAATCATGGGTGCATGGCTCCACAAACACATCATATCTTTTCTTTTCACATTGACATATTTTCCCCTGCCTTTACCACTAGGTTCTACCTTTCACCTCCGGTGAACTAGTCAAGGAAAAATTCCCATCCAGTCATTTTTTGAATTTTTCCAAGAGGTTGTTCTCACTCTTTCTTTTATTGTAAACCTCTAGAAGCAGGGAAAACCAACAAAATACAGTAAACAAAAAATTTGTGATAGGCTCGGATCATGGCCCCCCCAAACCTGGCTAGAGGTATTTATGCCTCTAGCCTACTTTCTTTGATCTTGGGCTGACCTTATTTTGATGTGATAAGGCTCTAGACGCCATCCATTTTTCCTGTTCTTGTGCACTTTACCATCAATGTCTTGAAGTCTGTAAGAGCCATTTTTGAACTTTTTGGTGACCAAGAACGGGCCTTCCCATCTAAAAAGAAACTTTCCATCCTTACCAGTGTCAAAGCGATTATCATATTGAAGCACTAGAGATCCCTTTTTGATGTCTTTAGATGCTAGCTTTTTGTTGAACTTTTCTCTGTGCTTCTCTGCTTCTTGGGAGTAGTGGTTGATGGCTTCTTCATGATCCAATTGCAACCTCTCTAGATCCATGATCCTTTATTGTACTTTCTTCTTGTGAGAGCCTACCTGGCTACCCAATATTCGAAGACTTGTTAACTTCACTTCAATGGGCAAAAGTGCCTCATTTCCATAAACCAAATGAAAGGGTGTGTACCCTAATGCGGTTTTTAAGGAGGTTCTATAGGCCCATAGAGCTCCATTCAGGTGTTTGTCCCAATCTTGGCACTGGCATGTACCTGTTTGGTGAGAATTTTGCAAATGATTCCATTTACCTTTTCCACCAAGCCATTGCACAGAGGGTAGTAAGGAGTAGAGTATTGATGCTGAATATTTAGCTTCTGCATGAGTTCTCCTACCAAGTCTGCTCTAAACCCTGGTCCTCTATCAGATAGTATTTCAAGAGGGGTGCCAAACCGGCAACAGATGTGGTCAAAGATAAACTGAATCACATCCTTAGCAGCAATTCTATTGGTTGGCATAGCCTCAACCCATCTAGTCATGTAGTCTACTCCCATAATGATGTACTCTTTACCTGATTGAGTGCGTTGTAGAGGCCCTATGGAATCAATTCCCACTTCCCCGTTAGCAGAGGCAGCCCAGCGTTTTGTATTTTCAGCCAATCAGCATCAGAACAACAACGTTTTCAGCATTGGACACAGTAGCAAATTTATCCCTTGAACCCTTGCAGAAGACCCCCATTTTCAGCCCTCGAAAACGCAGCCAAAACAGTCATTTTCAGCCACCGAAACAGTCCCGAAATTCAGCAGTTAGAAGACCACAGATTTCAGCCCTAAACTTTTCGTCATCATCACCGTCGGCGTCATCGGCATAGTCCCAGATTGCATCAGTCCATTGCATCATCATTGTACCACTTTGTGCAATCATAAGTAGACCACTCTGGCTGACGAGAGTGGAGCCTTCGAAGGAGGGTTTTACAACGTCTTTGGTGTCGTATTTCTCTTCTCTCTCTATCTCTCAGTCTCATACACTTGCACGCACAGTGTCCATTCACTTTGTTTGTGATCATAGCACTTTCCATTAAGAACAGAAGGCTCTCCCTTCCATAAAAACTAAAAGGAACCTTGAGCACAATTCGGAGCACTCCTCTTGAGCAAAGCGCAAACAATCATTCCGCTGCACCTAATATTGGTATCAGAGCTTTGCCAGTGTTTTGTATCACTCAAGGAAAGAACCACAAGAACCACATAATTTTTTTTTGCTTGTTGGAGTCTCACGAACCCAAGTTCGCTTGGGTGTGTCGATTCCTAATTGTGTTTTTGAAAAGTGGCAGGAATCCCAAGAAAGAAGGGCTTGTCCAGTCTCCCCTTGTGTCTCTTTTCACTCATTGAGAGCAGACCGTGCACTTAGCGGCCGGCCAATCGACGTGAGGTGGGAAAAAGACACCTTCGTGTGAGGGCAAGGCCGCCAAGGGGTGCGCCCGCAGAAAGGAGTAGAACTCGGGTGAAGAGAATATCCTTCTCGAACACGGTTTGCAAGCGAAAGAAAACCTCAAGAACATCAAGAACCCAAGAACCCAAGACCCTCAAGAACCCAAGTTCCTTCTGAACTTTGAAACCCAAGTTCCTCGTGAACTTAAGAACCCACAAGAACCCACGATTGCACAATGATCATCACTCAAAGAGGAATGGATACTTCGCTTGGAGGTGATGAGCATGAGAGAGGTGAAGAAGAATTTTCCCCACCAGGAGGTTTTTCTGACCCTTCCCCATCTACAACACTGATTGCACTAACTCCTATGGAGGATTTCAACAAGAGAATGATGGACAAGAAGTTAGAAGACAAAGCAAGATATGCATAACGAATAGCAAAAATAGAGCGTGACCACCAAGAAAGAATGGCAGCCATAGCGCGTGAGAGCGAGCAAGCACGCTTGGAAGCCAAAGAAAGAGAAGCAAGATTTGTTCGCGAGAACAAAGCAAGCATGCAAGCGTTCTTGTGACTCTTTTCTCAAATGTAGGCACAAATTCAACAGGATCAGGAAAAGGAGACTCTCTCAGTCTCTTCTTCTCCAAAGCATGATACAGAGGATTTGATGATTGTGTGAAGCATGATGATGATTTGATTGACAAAGATAAGCATGATGATTTGAATGATATTGCTAAGCATGATGATTTGGATGACAATGACAAGCATGATCAAGATGTGATTTCTCACAGGCATGATGAGTTGCATGAAGATGATGTGATTGTTCACAAGGATGATGTGTTAGTGGATGCTTTTTCTAGCGAAGCTAACCTCGTTGTAGATTCGATCAATCACGAAGAACCAATCTTGGCTTTCGAGTCGAGGTCCAAAGAACCCCTACAAGACGATTCGATCATTCAGGAAGAAGCGATCTTGGCTCTCAAGCCTAGGTCCAAAGAACCCTCACAGGAAGTATTATGTGTTTGCATGATTAATACACATGCATTGTTCGAATGTTTCATTCATGATCGTTTCCTGTATTTTAGTCAGCATCGTTATGTGATCCCTTTTCCTAGGCATGACATATTGTATGTTGAGCAGGTTTCTCTCATGGATGAGCACGAATGTATGCGGATTTTTTGAAAATCTGAAAAGTATGTATGTTAGGAAGTCACATTCCATGTCTCTTCCTTGGCATGACACAGTTTCCGAACGAGTACATGAAAGTATGAGCACCAAGCGTGGGCATTTCCATTGTGTTTTGCCACAGTTGATTGCTCTAGATCATAAGAGAAAGATTCGATCTCATGGTTTGCATGTGTTTGATGAACGGGTTGTCACTCCGTCTCTATGTTCATCTACATTGCATACACAGTCTTTAGAGAAGACAAGATTTTTTCCCTTCACTTTACATGGGATGGGTATGTTCGTGGTTTTGTATTGGAAGTGGTTTCAAGAATTTTCAGCCATGGAGATTCTTGAAGAAGGAAGAAGCATGACTCTAGACGAAGTAGAAGCAAGGAAGGAGCCACAGAAGACTTTGTGCCGCTTTCGGCGCGGCCCAAAGAAGCAACCGTTGCAGACCTTTATGAAGTTCAAGTACCGCATGGCCCACACATCAGAGAGGGCCGGCGAAGAGTCCCTTCCCGGATTCCGGATGCTATTGGCGATCTTCCTTGATGACATACAGTTAGGTACCAATACCCCACTTTGAAAAGGAGGGGATTTAGCCCTTGAAGCCTTGTAGAAGACCCCCATTTTCAGCCCTCGAAAACGCATCCAAAACAGTCATTTTCAGCCACCGCAACAGTCCCAAAATTCAGCAGTTAGAAGACCACAGATTTCAGCCCTAAAGTCATCGTTGTCATCACCATCGTTGTCAACCGCATAGTCCTAGATTACATTAGTCCATTGCATCGTCATTGTACCACTTTGTGCAATCATAAGTAGACCACTCTCACCGACGAGAGTGGGGCCTTCGGAGGAGGGTTTTACAACGTCTCTGGTGTCGTATTTCTCTTCTCTCTCTATCTCTCAGTCTCATACACTTGCACACATAGTGTCCATTCACTTTGTTTGTGATCATAGAACTTTCCATTAAGAACGGAAGGCTCTCCCTTCCATAAGAACTAAAAGGAACGTTGAGCACAGTTCGGAGCACTCATCTTGAGCAAATTTCAAACAATCATTCCGCTGCACCTAACAAGGGCTTTGACACGTCACCAGTTTGTGACATCTCCCCTTCTTGAAAAGGAGATATCATCCACGATTACAGCATATGTGCAAAAGAACTCAAGTTAGATCAAAAATTTCCGAGGGTCATTCCGAGGGACAATCAGTTTGCTCTTTTTGTTAAGGAGTTAGCCTCTCCTTTCGGCTCTTTTGATCAAGGAGTTAGCTTCTCCTTTCGTCGAAATTGGAACTCTTGATATTCCGGCGTAGTAAAATTAGCCATCACACCCAGACCACTGTGATCTTCCACGAGTGTCCTGATGCACTAAAATTACATACCCAGGCAATCTCATCCAATTATGAATATTCAATGGTTGGCACATCACAATGCAACACAAATGCTTACATATGCATGTTACAAGACACAACAAATAGCGTTGATGAGCACTCCCCCGAGACAAACGGTCTGCGGTATGAAGCTACTCAACGACTACCTCGTCACTCCCCCCGCAACTAACCTAAAAAGGTCTGGGCCATGAACTCAGAGGACTATACAACCAAACGCTCCCAGACCGCAGTCTGCGTCGCTTAGGGGTGAAATCATGTTAAACTGTGATGCTTTTTCATGTCCTGGACAATGCTAACTAGCACAATTTTGACATATGCTAACTAGTACAATAACTTGAGCTACATCTCCAAGATCTATGACATATGATATATCAATAGAAAGCACTTGAAACAAGGAATCCAAATGTACAACCTCCGTCAAATTTTGATATTATTTGTAAAAAATTTACCGGACGCCCAACTTTTTGAAGATGTGCTAACTTGAAACTGCTAACTAGCACAAAAAGCGCGACAGTTTACATGCTGGTCTGGAACCAAACGCTCCCCAAGCATCGGCCTGCATCGTTTAGAGGTTTTCTAGCATACAACAGAACGCTTTCCACACTACAGTTTGTGTCGCTTGGAGGTTCAAGCATACAACCAAACACTCCCCAAGCATCGACCTGCGTCGTTCGAAGGTTTTCTAGCATACAACATAACGCTTTCGAGGCCTCGTCCTGCGTCGTTCTAAGGTTCAAACAATACCAAAACAGTATTTCTCACTTCTCCACCCGGGAGTAAAATCACCAATTCTTGAAACCAATATTAAAACCAAAGTCAAACAATTCAAATCAGCACCAAGACAGGTTTAAAACAGATAGCATCCATTTTAAACAATACTTTCTCAAACAATGTTCAAAGTATCTAACTAGAAAACAACTAGAGAGGTCATTCAGGGTTTTGTTTGGATAGCCGAACTTTGAGGACAACGGGCTCGCCCTTTGCATCACAGTGATGGTTCGGTTCCAGACCTGGAGATTTGCAGCATGCCCAAGAGAACGTCGCAATTGCCCAACTTTATAATGTGGAAATCGGCTTTTCCATGATAATCTTGTATAGTCACTGGAAGTGCACCAATGAGCGGAACCACTTTCTGAGTTTGCCTCGTGGCTAGCTCAGCTTCAATTTCTCCACCCTCTGCATCATAATCAAAGTGCATCTTCTTCAAGAATTCTGGATGGATGAAGTTCTCCATAGCTCCGGGGTGAAAGAAAATAAGGGCTTTCAAGCCGTTGAATTTTCCATAAGCTCTGCATAATTCATAAAAGTCTCGAGGTGTATACCATAAATATCGGGTACTAGTCCAATCGCAGGTCTAAGCCTTCTTGGCCGGAGGTGGCCGTGGGGATCTGTCTAACGTGGGATCAAAAGGTTGCACCGAGGACTTTGAGGCTCGCTCAAGAAATGTAATTAATGTATGCCCTGTTTGGAAACATTCGAAGCATCGGCCTTCTTGTAACAAGGCGTCTCGTTGACGTTGTGTCAGAGGAGGCCATTGAGGTTGGTTTTCACGGGATTCCCGAGAATTTGTTCGTTGTTGCCGGGAGTTCTGGTTAGTGCCAGAGGTTATTCTGTGGTAAAATCCGACTTTCCTTTCACGAGCTTGTAGCCGACCGCGGCATGGTCCATAAGCTCTTGCATGGTAGAGACTTGCTTGGAGAGACAATATTCCTGCAATGGTGATGGCAGTCCAATGGTGTAGCGCTCGCGGTGGTCCTCCAAGGAAATGAACTTAAAGAAGGACACCGGAAGGTACATGTCGAGCAACCTTTGGTTATAGTCGTCCATGGTTTCGGTGGCAAGCATTTTCAGGTTGCCCCACTCTGCCAAAATCCGGACTTCAGACATCGAAGTCATGTAACTACGTGCAAAAACTGTCTTGAAAGCTTGCCAGGTCCTTGGAGCATGCGCTTGTGTCGTGATTGAACTCCACCATTCCAAAGCATTATATTTAAGAAATCCCACTTCTCGAGAAATCTTGGATTCTTCTGCGTAGTTCCCCAAAGCATAGATGTTCTCGAATTGCTGTAGGAACTGCAATGCTTTCTGGCAATCTTTCATCCCGAAAAAAGTGAAAAATTTGACTATCGTGCCACCATCTTTGAAATACTTGGGTTGGTTAGGGGCACATCCTAGGTATGGATAATAAGGGTATCCATATGGGCTCCAACCATTGTAGCCTGGTGGCGGTAGTGGTGGAGGTGGGGGCAATGGCGGTGGCAAAGGCGGTTACACTGGATCAGGGTCAGATGACTGCACCATATTCCTAAAGACTCCCCCAATCGGAACAGACGGATGAGAAGGTTGCCGGTTGGAAGCTCTCGTACTTTCTAGTGCCGCAGGAGGATGTACCACCTGGGGCATCAGAGGGGGTAACATGTAGCTCAAAAATTGTAGAAAACTTTGCAGCATCGGAAGACTCTGCTGAGGATGCCGCGAAAGAATGTCGTGAAGCTCGTTGAGCAAAAACTTCAAATATTCTATTGAATCCATGAATTCCAAGTCTTGCGTTCTTTATGGCTTATGCCCTATAAGACAGCGATGAAGACGGGAGCGCGCCCGATGCGTGATGAAGTAAGGGTGGAAGTGGCTAATAAGTCTGGGGTTGGAGGCCGAAGATACCTCAAATAAAATTCCAATAGTTTTGTCTGCTCTTCTGTAGGACCGGTATGCTTTCAGAAAAGCACACACCTGATGCTCTAATACCACTGTCACAAGACGGGCACCACGTGCCAATAGAAAAGAATAGACTGAACAGACTTTTAGCACTTCAATAACAATTGAGCTGAGAGAGAGAGAAAGAGACAACATGCGACACGGAGTGAAAAAATTCCACCCCTAAGAGTATTGGGAGTATTGATCCCAAACCTTGGCGCCCCTTTCGTTATTTCTTTATATTGCATCAACACAGTACAACCCGGTACTCGAGACTCTGCACCTTCTCCAGGAAGCATGCCAGAGAATGAGCCCTTAGCACGTATTTAAAGGCCCTTGGCCTATGAAAAGCAATTACAGTGAAAAGCCTCAAAAGCTTCTGGTCCAAAAGCAATACCAAAAAGCTACCAACGTAATTTACGAAAATCCGTACAACCTGTCGCATAATCAGCCAGAGCAAAACGCGGAAATCCATACAGCCTACCACATCATCAACTAGTGTAATTTTCAAAAATCCGCCACGTCATTAGCAGCTACGCAATTTCTTGTGTGTGTGTGTGTGGGTCCTGCTTTATTTCCTTTATGTCACTTGGGGCCCCATTGGACACGGTCCCCATAAGTTGGTAGGACTTCTTCTTTTGTTACTTGTTCTTCTTAGGGTTTAGGCCCCTCAGCCGACATCTGCAAGTTGACTTCCTTCTTCAGGGCTTTGACACGGCAGCAGTTTGTGACAATCTTCCCAACCTCTCTTCGATAATTTGCGATCTTCTTCAAATGGGTCAGATTTTGGTCACTACGGCCTTTGTGGAACCAACACAATTTCCGCATGTTCCATCAGCAGGATGCGGATCCTTTTCCTCAGTTCAAGATTTCGCTTAGGCAATCCCTACATTTCTCCTTTGATGCTGGGGAGATAATCCTTGGATATATTACAGCTCTTCTATGTTTGCTTTTAGAGCTTTGTATCTGATCTTTCTGGTGGGTTCTCCTCATTTTGAGGTTTCCCACTTGTAGATTAGTCAAAACACATTTACAAAAAAAATGCTTTAGTGGATTCTTTTTTTTGGGGGGGGGGGTGGGGGGGGGGAAGATGATGATGATGATTAGAGAGAAGAAAAAAATGCTTGGCATCGTCGGGACAATCCCCAAGAGGAGATCTTGAGAAGCACAAAGAAAACGCCGTATAGCAGGAGGTTGCATAGAGGGTAACGACCGACAAGATTCCTTGAAATCAATGCCCCCAATTCGGTGTCATAAACCCTTTGCATGAAGGGGAAGGGATCAATCTTTTTATGATTTTAGGTCCTAAGGTGGATCATAGGTCATAGATCTTGTCAATCCAAGATTACTCTAGCCTCGAGATGTGCAAATAGATCAAAAGCAAACCTAGACACCTCTATCCACTAGCAGATTTCCTTTGCCTCACTCATAGCGCAGACATTGATAAATGTTGCACAAGCGTAAGATAACCCAAAAAGGCTGAAAGAGGCATCTACTTTAATCTCTCAAATTTCCACATCAAACAAGAGAGAACAAACTATGAGTTTCATCATAGATTTGCAGAGATTTAAACTGAATATGACATAATTGGGATCCAAGAGGTACAATCCAGAAAATGAACTTATGATCAAGCAAACAAGCACCCACTATTGGTTGTGAAGGCCCTCTCCTCATAATGTATAAATTCACATCACTAACTCACACCACTAACACTAAGTGTGAACACACCCCATGTACTCTACAAACCTTACATAATATACACTTAAGTCTTTTTAGTGTACTTCGAATAAGTACAAGCAACTCCCTGCATTCTCTCTCTCTCTCTCTTTCTCTCTCTCTCTCTCTCTCTCTCTCAACATGACTCTCGAAGAGGAACAAAGAAGGCGGATGCGAGCATTGCATGTGAGAGTGACCGGTCTCAAGGACATAAACAATGTGGAGAAAGAGGTCACAAGCCTTACATCGATGATGGGGATGGAAAATCCTTTGCACACAAAGGCATGGAGGGTAGGTAAGAAAAGTATGGCACGGGTGAGTCTTCAAAGGGGAGAGCTCTCATACTATGCTTCCCCTCGTTGGAAGAGAAGAAGGAATTCTTGAGGAAGAGGCCTACTCTCAAAAAGACAGGTATTTTCCTCAGTGATGACCTGGCTCTCTCACAACTCGTTCATATGAGAGAGTTAATGCCAGAGATTACAGCGGCAAGGGAGAAGGGAAAGATAGCCTTCTACAGAGATGGATGGGTGGTGATTTTAGAGTGGCATACTGCATGATGGTGCGAGACCTATGGGACCACACTGAAGATGGCTACCTGGAACTGTAATGGGTCTATGAGGTTGGATGTGGGCGCATTTGAGGAGAGTTTCAAAGACAAGGATATTGTGTTCTTCTCAGAGACTCATGAAGCCCCTGGACAGGTAATGCCACATGTGGTGGGATACAGATGGGAAACAGCTCATAGGACAAATGAGAGATCTGAGCACGAGAGTAGAGGTTCAGGAGGAGTAGCAGTGCTATTCAAAGAGGAACTACAACCATTACTGCATATTGTACTAAGAGATGATCATCCTAGATATATATGGGTGAGACTGAGACCTGACACAGGTTGATTCTTATATATTGCCATATGTTACTTTCCTCCCAGTACATCAATGTATGCCGCATACAGAGGGCAAGCGCCTTTCTCTATCCTAGATGATGACATTTGGGAGTTTTCTAGGGATGGTGATATCATTCTCCTAGGGGACTTCAATGCCCGAACGGGCAACTCGCAGACAGTCTTCTACGACACTTCAGATGAGATGCTTAGAGAGATGAATGTGGGTGAGTTGGGGCTTGACAGATACTAAGATGACAAAGAGAAAACGGAGTATGGGAGATACCTCATGGAAATGACGACTACACATGGATTAGCCATACTTAATGGCTTACAACGATTTCCTGGAGCAGCCAGTTTCACATGCTTTTCACATAGACATGGGGCCAGTATAGTGGATTATGTTATGACACAATCAACTTTATTCCCTGCATTCAGGATTTCAGAGTGGGAGCCAGGCCAGTGGGCATAGCAGTAGACCATGCTCTCTTGACACTATTCGTTAAATTTCAGTATAGTACAGCCCAGACATCAGGAGGCAGGTCACAGACCCACTATACATTTACTCCAGAGACTGATTTCGTTTACTCAGAGGAGATTTGGGACCGTCTATTGGAAGGCACAGCTGCCACAAATGGTACACGCCTCTCAATGGAGGAGTGCACCACGCTACTGACTGAGACATTGCACGGGGCTGCATCAGTGGCATACCCACACACTCAGCTGGGCAAGAGACGACATTCTGGGAGCATGCCCCATAATAGTTGGTATGATGAAGAGTGCAGAGAGATGAGAGACCAGCTTTAGAGGGATCTTCTTTTAGGATTCATCACTTACAGACAGTCTCGGATTGCTTTCCGACGCCTTGTGCAACGAAAGAAGCGAGCTTACCTAGCCCAAATGGAGCGAGACTTGTATCAGATGTTCTTGAGTAGGGACTCAGGAGAGGCATGGCGTCTCTTCCATGAGCACTCCCCTCCCCCTGTGATTACTTCACGTGAGGTGTGGGGCCAATATGCGACATCATTATATACGGTTCCTGGACAGGAACCCCTCCCAGACCCTACCAAGCCTTGCCCAGCTACGAGCACTTTCTTTACACCTGAGATGGTACAAAGGGCCATCGACAGAATGAAGACCGGGAAGGAATATGATCATGACGGTCTAGGATCGGACCACTTTATACATGCCAGGGATATGCTGATGGAGGTTCTCGCAGTGTTTTTCAATCGTGCCATGTGTGAGGGATTATTTGAGACTTGGAGATTGTCTAATATTGTGCCCATCTTCAAGGCTGGTGACCCTACAGAGCCTGGGAACTACCGCACTATCATGGTTGGACACACATTGGCACGGTTGTATGCATCCATCCTGGAGCAACACTTGAGTAATTGGGCAGAGGGCGAGGGGGTACGAGCAAAGGGTCAAGCCGGCTTCAGGAGGGGTTTCTCCACTCTTGATCATATTCTGACACTCAGGGCCATCATTGAGGAGGGCAGAGCACATGGGAGATGAATATATTGTAGCTTTGTGGACTTTCGTAAAGCATTTGACATGGTACCAAGAGCTCGATTGATGCGCAGACTACAGGAGATGGGGGTGCCCATAGAGGTGATTTGGGGGATTATGGCTTTGTACAGATCAGTGATGGGACGGGTACGCACTCCAGAAGGGGTATCTGATTTAGTTCACTCTACCACTGGAGTGAAACAGGGCTGCCCATTGTCTCCTACTCTATTTGGTATGTATGTTGATGAGGCGTCTGATTACATCGATAGAAAGGGTGACAGAGGTGCACAGCTGGTAGGGAGGTGGATCCCATTGTTGCTATATGCTGATGATATTGTGTTGATTTCTCACTCACTAGAAGGTATGCAACAACAGTTGGATGCACTACGCAATTTTGCAGAGGATAGTGGATTGTGTGTAAACCTAGGTAAAACCAAGGTTATGGTGTTTAACACCACACCGCAATGGGTCAGGAGATCAGTACCCAATTTCAAATATGGTGAGGAGATTGTGGAGTATATAGATGCATACACTTACCTGGGGGTAGTCTTTAGTGGGATGAGATTTTCCTTGAGAAGAGCAGCAAAGACTAGACTAACTAGAGCTAGTGCGGCTCTGGGAGGAATGTAGAGGATGTGTTCACAGGTTCAGTTCCAGGAACCTAGGACAAAGTTATGGCTCTTTGATGCTTTGGTTGCCTCTACTATGTTATATGGGGTGCAGGTTTGGGGACCTTCTATGGGCCAGGATGGGTGGAGGCGTATGGAGAAGCCTGTGGTATCTATGATCTCTCGGCTGATTAGAGCCAAGGTTTCTGTACCGCATGATATCATTCGAGCGGAATTAGCTGCCCCCCCTATGGAGATCGAGGCGCTCACAAGATCAGTCTCCTTTGTACACAGTCTGTAGGATACTACCAGAGACAGATATGCCAGGGTGGCTCTAGAGTCCTCCAGACAATTAGCTCTTAACGGGGATACATCATGTTGGTATGCTCAGATGACATCATGGTTTCAAACACATGGTTTCACCATGGACAGGTTGCCTCCATTTCAATACTCTTTTCAGGCACCCTTGAGGTCTCTGACACGGGTAGAGATTAATAGACTCATCTGTCAAGATTTGATCCAGCTGGACACAAGAAGGACATGGATAGAGCCGTTACAAGAGTTGGGCACAAAGATGGCTTTCTATAGAGAGCATCTTCTCCACCTCACGGGGGATGGGTTTGTAATTTGACCTAGCTATATGGACACGCATCTTTCACATGCTTTGCATTGTTCCATTGGCCAGATACGCACATCCTCACATCAGCTCGAGATTGAGACTGGCAGATTCAAAGGGACACCAGCAAATAACAGAATATGCCGCTTATGCCATCTAGAGCCAAAGACAGAAGTACATTACAAAACAGCCCCATGGTGTGATGAAAGTAGTCTTTCTCTGGTCCTCCTCTGCAATGCGTATTTGAAAGTAGCCGGAGTATCCATCACACAGTGTGTATCGCTCATGGCCTGCTACTTCATTTAGAATTTCATCTTGAAATGGGAGAGGGAAGTGGTCCCTTTTTGTTGCAGCATTTAGTGGCTTGTAATCCACGCACACTCGCCATTTACCATTATTGTTTGGCCTCACCACTACTGGGGAGACCCATTCTGAATCTTCTACTGGATATATGAATCTTGCTTCTAAGAGTCTCTTCACCTCGGACAATAGTGCATTTTTTTGCACAACTCCTAATCTTCTTAGTTTTTGTACTACTAGCTTGCTCCCTTCTTTTAGATGAATATGATGCTTCACTGTAGTGACACCTATAATGTGAGTGTAATCAGAAATAAACAATGATGCATGATTCTTGAGAACATTTACATAACCCTCCCTTTCTTCTTCCTTTATATCCTTGGATAACATCTTCTTTAGGCTGGCATCCCACACATTCTCCATTTGGATCCTTGGGTTATCTTGTGATGAGGTAGTTTCCTTTATGGTGACGCTGTTGGGCGCATTTCTGACACCCCGTTTTTTGTAAATTTGTACATATGGACATGACGCCCGATGTCAAAAGGGCGTGTGGGATTTCTTTTTGTGGGTTTTTATCTTGATTTAGCAAGCACATATACATGCACTGCAAGTCGCTAGTCTAGTGACAACTGTCAGGCTACTGTAAGTGCCCGTGAGTGACTTTTTTGAAGTGAGACTTGTATATAACTTAAACTCATGTACAAACCTAAAAACGCTCAGCCAAAGATCATAAATTTTCAGGTTTTATCTCGTTGTGTCTCCTTGGTGCTCTTGGATGCAGTTTTTTTGCCCCGACTAGCCTTCTCTACGTATAGTCGTGCTGGGACAACTTTCTGTTCGCGTCAATTTTGCTCATGGCGGAGTATGGAATCCAATTTGATCATCTTCATCTTTATTGCCAATCATTTTTCAAGATTTCTCTCAGGCTTTAAAATGCCCCAATTGGAGTTGTGCTCATCAGGTTACGACTAGTTCTCTGCAGGGTTATGGCTATGGCAGCCTAGTGGCAAATTGTGTGCTGACAGAATTGGAGGGCATGTATGTATGAATTGTGGAATTGATGTTGAAGTTGTGGGTTTGTGATGTTTAATTATGAAATGAGAGGCTCTTGTATTCATATGCATTGGTCGGCGTGTGCTGTAAATCCATGCTTTGGTAGGGTTTTGCTCCAATGTGACATAGTCTCTTGGGTGGGCGATGGCTAGTAAATTCCCAAGGGTCTACTCCTATTGGTCTTGTGGTGTTTCAAAGTGATTTTTCAAAGATTTTGGTGTCTTTTAGTTCTCTTTCAACGCTCTTGGGTGGCATCGCTATAGAGGTGTTTCAGTTTGTTTGTTTCCCAACAGTGTTTTGGTGCCCGCCACCGAGGAATTGCTTCAAGTTACCTTCAGTTTACAGGTTTTGAAGACATGGCGTTTAATTTTCCGGAGTTTAGTGGGAAATCAAATGAAAGTTCCAAAGCTTTCATTGAGATAATGGAGTTTGCTTGCCTTCTTGCTGACAAGCAAGACCTAGCGTTGGTGCTACGAATCTTCTACTTCTGTTTGAAGAGAGATGCTAGGGAATGGTTGGAAGGCTACGAAAAGGAGCTACAATCAGCCCAACCTCGTCATGTTATGACTTATGAAATGGTAAGGCATGCTTTTCTTACACACTTTCAACAGGTGGAAGACCCACAAAAGGTATGGCAATCTATTCAAGGCTTAGTACAGGGTGAGGGCCAAACCATAGAAGACTTTGTGAAGGAGTTCAATGCATTGTGGACAAAGTGGTGTACATCTTTGGGGGCTGAAATTCCTCCAGCCATGTTGAAAAAGGAAAGGTTTCTTGCAAGCTTGAGGAGTAACCTACGCTTGACGGTAGAGCTTAAGCAGCCAAGGACCTTTGAGGAGGTAGTTGAAATTGCAAAGAATAAAGAGTGGAAAGCAGAGCGTCTTCATCAACTTGGAATCAATGTCGAGCCAAAGCTTGAAGTGAAAGTGGTAGAGCAACCAAGGGTCCTCATCAAGAAGCCAGGTTATGATCAACAAGCTTCTCATGATGTGAATGCCTTTCGCAAGGAGATGCAAGAGGTTGTAGGTCTTATGGTGAATCTTAGTGTGCATATGATGGGAGGTGGAAGAGGTCAAAGCTATGGATATGGACGTGGTTATGGAAGCAATGAGGGTTTTACGGGTGGTAGAGGAGGAGGCATGGCTGGAAGAGGTGATATGTTTCAATGTTACAATTGTGGTGAATGGGGTCATAAAAGCCCTCAATGTGACAAGCCAAAGAGAATCGGTGGTGACATGTTTCTTCTTCCTCTACAAATTCCTTCTCGAGCTCAAGATTATGGTATTGAGATTAAGGGGGAAGCAGGTCCAAACGGTTTGATAGCTGAAGAGAAGGGCAAAGCAAAAGTGGTAAGCATAATTCATTTGGATAAGAAAGAGGATGATTTGGGAGCTATGGTTATGCCTGTAGGTAAGAAGGTTACAAGAGATCATGACATGAGTGATGCAAGTCCCAACCATAAAAGAGGGAAACAAGTTGAAACAAGTATAGGTAAAGAGAAGAAGAAGAGAAAGCCTAGGAAACATTACAATGCATCTAACTTTCCTTTGGGAGAAGGGCAACCAAATTATAGTTTAAGGGCTGATTTGGTGGGTAGAAAGGCTGATTTTACCTTTGGACAACTCATGGAGATGTGTCCCAAGTTTAAGAGGCAATGGAAGCACGTAGTCAACCCCATGAAGAAGGAGCCTGCAAGGGGGTCAGTGACAGTCTTGTCTTTAAATGAGCTACCTGATATATGTCCTACTATGGATGCATGGCATAAGAGGAAGTGCATTGGAGGGGCTTATATTGATGGAGGTACACAGGTATGTGTTATTACTCAAGCTTGTGTATCAAAGTTGGGACTCAACATGGTGAAGAATTCAGGTTTTCGCACAAAGCTTGCCAACCAATCAAGGGTGAGGTGCTTGGGAGTTGTAAATGACTTGGAGGTGGATGTATTTGATGTTAAAGTTGTGGTAAATTGCCATGTTATGCCCGTAGGTATTGGTGCTTTCCCTCTCATCCTTGGAAGACCGTGGTTACAGTCAACCAAAGCTATACAGGATTGGGGACATGGTACCGTCACTCTCTACAATAGAAGGGGTGATAAGAAGAGTTTTTACATGGCTAGGAAGAAATCTTTGGATGATGATTTTGATGAGAAAAGTGATGAAGAAGAGTCCTCAAGTGAAGAAGAAGACAATGGGGATGATGGCAGTGAAGTGGAAGATAGTAGCGATAGTGATCTAGATGTTTCCTCCTTGTTTCTTGAATAAGAGCATGATCAGAAACAAAGAGTTCTTGGACTTATGGAGAATGAGGATATATCTGGTCCTTATGAGAAAATTGAAGAGCTGATGCAACCCAAAGCTCAACCTAATGTCAAACAGGAGCTGATACAAGGTATGTTGTCTCCCGACTTGACTAGTCATGAGAAGGGTGAGTACCTACATATGATACAACAATTTCCCCATTTATTCATCACTTCTTATGAGGAAATTAGAGGCTTTAAGGGAGAGGAAATCCTTATTCCAATCAAGGAAGGAGCTCAGCCCGTACGCCAAAAGCTAAGGAGAATGGGACAGGTACAACTTAATGCTTTAAAGGAAGAGGTAGACAAGCTTCTTGAAGTAGGTTTCATATGTTTTGTGAGCACTGCAGAATGGGTGAGTCCTGTTGTTGTCACACCCAAGAAGGATGGAAAGTGGAGTATATGTGTTGATTTTAAGCCTCTAAACGCAGCCATGAAGAGGGATCCATACCCTCTTCCTTTCATAGATGACATACTTGATTCTATTGCAGGGTATGAGAGGTATAGCATATGTGATGGATTCTTTGGATATTTTCAGCTCACCTTGGCTTTAGAAGATCGAAAGAAGACTACATTTATCACACCATGGGGATGCTTTTGTTATTGTGTGCTTCCTTTTGGTCTTATGAATGGCTGTGTGTGGTATCGAAAGCGCGTCAACAAGGTGTTCTCTCCCTTTCTTGGCAAGTTTGTGAAGGATCTTATTGATGACTTTTGTGCTTATAGATCTAGAAAGGATCATTGTGCAAAGCTTGGGATGGCATTGAAGCAATATGATGAAAGTGGAGGTCAACTCAACCCAAAGAAGTGTCATCTTGCTCCACCAAGCGTGAAGTTTTTGGGGCATATGATCTCAGAGAATGGGATTGAAGCGGATCCTGACAAAGTGAAGGCTTTGGTGCTCCTCCCATCACCTAAATATACAAAGAAACTTTCTACTTTTATTCAAAAGGTGAAGTATATGGCAAGGCTCATTCCTTTGTCCTCTCAACTTCTTTATCCTCTACAACAAGTAGCAAGGGTGGATCCTCTACAATGGATAGATGAGTGTGAAGAGGTTTTTCAATGTATCAAAGAGGTTCTTGGTTCTCTTCCTGCTATGCAAGCTCCTAATTGGGATAAGGAGTTTTATGTGAATCCATCAGTAGGTGAGGATGCTATTGGAGCTATGCTTCTTCAACGAGGTAACAATTCCCACTACAGGAAGCCTATCTATTGTGCTAGCAGGGTGAAGCTAGAGGTGGAAAGAGGCTATACTGAGGTGGAGATCATTATGGTGAGGGTGATTTATGCATGTAGAAGGTTTAGGCACTACCTTCTCCCTGAAACATTCACATTCCTCACTAGATACACTCTTCTACCTCAATTGGTGAATAGCCCTACTTTGTCAAAGAGGCTCATGAAGTGGGTTGTGGAGCTACAGGAATTCCAGTTATCTTTTCTTGTTGAGGAGAGTACAAGGGATACATTGGCTGATTTGCTTACCTAAAAGGAAAGCCCTCTTCTTCTTAAGGAGGATGCAGTGAAGAAGCAACACATGGAAGCTCCTGACATAGACAATACCTATCTATTGTTTTTTGATGGATCTTACAGGAAAGCGCATGGTGAAGCTTCAGGAGGTGTGGTAATCTATGATCCTCAAGGTGCTTTGGTAACTAAAAGGAGTTTGAATATTACCGCACAAAGCAACAATGAAGCTGAGTATGCTACTTTGGAGAAAGGTCTGAACCTTTGTCTTGAGCTTGGTATCCGCCGTGTGAGGGTAAGAGGTGATGCTCTTTTGGTGGTTAAGCAAGTACTTGGGGTGTGGAAAAGTAAGAATCCAAGGCTGAAAATATATGTGTTTTCAAGTGAAGAATCTGCTTAAGCATTTTGAAGCTTGGAGTTTAAGGCATGTGGACAGGTCTCAAAATGAAGAAGCACATGGTGCAGTGCAAGATTCAATTGGGCAATTGTATGTGATAAGGGCTGATTCTCCTCTTTATTTGGGAAGGGAAGATTTAGAGAGGGAGGAAGAGTTTCTATAAACAAGTATGCTTCCATCAGAGTTGGAGAAGCCAAAAAAGTACGCCTTCCTACGTCGTGCCAAAAGGTATGTGCTACTTGGTGATGCCTTGTATATGAAGGGGGCTGATCTTGTAATGAGAAAAGTGCCTTGGAAAGAGAAAAATTACAAAATTTTAGAGGAGAATCATGAGTGTTCTTGTGGTGGTCACTTTGCTTCAAAGATCACTTTGCATAAAGTCTTGCAGGAGGGTTATGTGTGGCCAAGTGTTGAACGTGATGTTCATCATTGGTGCAAGTCTTGTAAAGAGAGTCAAAGCATGGCAAATAGGGTTCTCAAATCAGAAATTAGAGGCACGTACCATTGTGGCTTATGATGTGTTTGAGAAGTGGGGTATTGATGCAATAGGTCCTCTACCTATGACAGCTAGAGGCAAATGTTACATACTTACTGCTGTTGACTATCTATCCAGGTGGGCCGAAGCCAAAGCTGTTAAGCACATCACGAGTAAATATGTTTCCTTATTTATATATGAAGATATTTGCTTCAAATTTGGCATGCCATTGGAGTTACTTTCTAACGAGGGTCCTGGTTTCAGGGGAGAGTTGGTGGATTATCTATGTGAGAAGCTTCATGTGCATCGCAGGTTTACTACTCCATATTATCCTCAATGCAATGGCATGAATGAAAGGTTTAATGGAGAGCTCATAAGTATGCTTACAAAGATGACAAGAAACAATGTGAAGACTTGGGATTTAGAGCTACCTTGTGCTCTATGGGCTTATAGGACTGCCATCAAATCAGGTATTGGTTTTTCTCCCTTCCATCTAGTTTTTGGCAAACATCCTTTACTTCCTATTGAGGTGGAGATACCAGCCTTGAAGATGATGCTAAAGCTTGAAGAAGAGCCCAATGATGCATTCAAGAAAAGGCTTCTATATTTTCAATGTGTACAATTGGATAGGGTGTTAGCTTTTGAGCATTATGAGCAGGTCTTGAAGAAGAATCAAGCAACGGCAAATGAGAAGGTAAAGGACAAGGACATCAAAAAGGGTGACATGGTGCTTCCTTAAAATAGTAAGCTTGATAGAACTTTTCAAAAGAAATTTCAAATCAAGTGGCAAGGTCCTTTCTTGGTCATAAATAGGTCTCCAAATGGCACATATCAGCTTGCTGACTTGGATGGTACCCCACATAAAGCACGTATGAATGGCTACAGGTTGAAGAAGTATATTGCAAGGTTGATGACTGTGATTGAGGATGAGCCTTCTTTTGAAGAATTTACTGATCGTGTGGCTAATGATGAAGATGAAGTGAAGACTCTCTCATGTGGTTTACAGGATCTCTTTTGTGCTGCTAATCATGAATGATCTAGCAGGTTGGGGTGTGACAAACTATGTTGGGCGCATTTCTAACACCCCGTTTTTTGTAAATTTGTACATATGGACATGATGCCCGATGTCAAAAGGGAGTGTGGGATTTCTTTTTGTGGGTTTTTAGCTTGCTTTAGCAACCACATGAACATGCACTGCAAGTCGCTAGTCTAGTGACAGCTGTCGGGCTACTATAAGTGCCCGTGAGTGAGTTTTTTGAAGTGAGACTTGTATATAAATTAGAATCATGTACAAACTTCAAAAATTTCAGCCAAAGATCATAAATTTTCAGGTTTTATCTCGTTGTGTCTCCTTGGTGCTCTTGGATGCAATTGTTTTGCCCCGACTAGCCTTCTCTACGTGTAGTCGTGCTGGGACAGCTTTTTGATCGCGTCAATTTTTCTCATGGCGGAGTATGGAATCCAATTTTATCATCTTCAGCTTTCTCGCCAGTCATTTTTCAAGCTTTAAAGTGCCCCAATTGGAGTTGTGCTCATCAGGTTACGACTAGTTCTCTGCAGGGTTATGGCTATGGCAGCCTAGTGGCAAATTGTGTGCTGACAGAATTGGAGGGCATGTATGTATGAATTGTGGAATTGATGTTGAAGTTGTGGGTTTGTGATGTTTAATTGTGAAAGGAGAGGCTCTTGTCTTCATATGCATTGGTCGGCGTGTGCTGTAAATCCATGCTTTGGCAGGGTTTTGCTCCTATGTGACATAGTCTCTTGGGTGGGCGACGGCTAGTAAATTCCCAAGGGTCTACTCCTATTGGGCTTGTGGTGTTTCAAAGGGATTTTTCAAAGCTTTTGGTGTCTTTTAGTTCTCTTTCAACACTCTTGGGTGACATCGCTATAGAGGTGTTTCAGTTTGTTTGTTTCCCAACAACGCCCATGACTTCGAGAGTGCTATCACTCTCTTCACTTGAACTCTCTTCCTCGTCCATGGATGAGGAGCATCCACTTGAGCTCCACTCATTATCTGACGTCTCTAGTTCAAGGTTCTCTTGTCGCCCATTCTTCAAGTTATAAACCACCTTCCGACTATGGCCACCCACATGAGGCCTCAACTCCAAGTCTCCGGTTGCCCAATCTTGCCTAGCTCCTATACCCATGAGCCAAGGTCGTCCTAAATAAAGGGGGTATCTGTCTCCCTTCACTGGCACATAAGAATCAACCTCTCTAGTGATTCCAAAAACAGAAACTCTCAAAGTGACAGAGACACTATTGGCCATTTTTGCCCTAAAATTGGATAATTCCTGGGTGGAGACGACATTGAAAACCTAGAAGACGACAACGTTGAACGCAATACTCCGGACCAGCCTCAGTCATCCCATTCATATCGACGTCATGATAGCAACAAAAAAGAGGGCAAGATGATGCAAAGTCTTGTATGCATGCCACTTTACAATGGTGCAAAAATCTTAGTTCTCTGTACCCCGTTGGCAATGCTTAATTTGCAGTCTGTCTACGATTGGTGTGACGCCTCAGTCATAGAGCTTTTCAGGTAAATAAATTGTATCCTAAGCATGATAAAGTGAAAATTACAGTTCAATAATGTCATCAAGGGAATGAATTTTTCATGTAGCAACAGGTTTCTCAATGAGAAAATCTTGCTAGAAGGGAATCACATGCTCCCTACCTGTCCAACCGCTAAAAAGCTTCTTACTAGATTATCACAAAATACATGTATGGGCCTAATGATTGTATAACTTTTCGCAATGAGTATGAAAATTTGGAACAGTGTCCCAATTTTGGATCAAACAGGTACTTTGAGGACAGTACACAAGGAAAATTTATCCTTGCAAAGGTCCTTCTACACTTTCCTATCATTCCAAGAATAGAGAACATGTCTAGGTGCAAGTCCATAGCCGCTTTGATGACATGGCACTCAAATACTAGATCGACAGATGATGTGATGCGGAGACCTACTGACTCTCATGCATGGAAGCACATAGAGAAAAGTTTGCCTACATTTAAGAGCGAACCTTGATGTATCCGCTTTGGTCACAATGGATGGAGTAAACCCATTTGGATTACAGAGTTCGTCGTGGAGAACGTGGCCTATTTCTCTGGTTAATTATAATCTTTCCCCATGGCTAGCTATCAAGAAGGGCCATCTGTTGTTTTCATTGATCATCCCAGGAAAGTACAAAGCAAAGAACATGGACGTCTATCTGGCACCACTTATAGAAGAGCTCCAAATCTTGTGGACACAAATCGATGTGATTGACATGTCCCAAGCAATTGGACGACGGAATGTACATGTGCAAGACATTCTCATGTGGACCATGCACGATTGGACAAGCTTTGGTGAGTGCTTAGGTAAGTGAAACACATGTGATTCCTGGCTATGCCAACGCTTTTATATTTTAATTTTGTGATGTTTCAGGCCTGAGTTACTCGGGCAATCATGCATGTCTGAAATGTGGTCCTCGACTTGGTTCGTCGCTCTGAGCATTTGAGTAAGACAGTTTACAAGGAGCATGGTAGATTTTTGCTTGGAGGACATGAGCTACATGGACCAAACATATGCAAACATGACATGCATCCACTGAAAGCGAGCGATTGGAAAAACATGTGACTGGGGAGGGGAGATTGGATGCCACCTAGAATGAAAAGACTTTCTATTTTCCATGAACTCTCTTACTGGAGTGAGCTATTGATTAATCATTTGCTCAACTTAATGCACATCTTCAAGAATGTGGGGGAGATCATATGGAAAACCATCACTAGAAAAAGGGAGAGCAAGGACCAAAGAGATGGCATGCAAGCTGTGGGTCAAATGCCAGAGATGTGGCCTCGACTTAAACCCAATTGAAAGTTTTCTATACCGAAAGGTCCATGGGTTTTGAGTCATGCAGAAGAGAAACAAGTGAAGAAGAATTTATCTTCATTCAAGACTCCCACAGGGTGCATGCGATGTTTGAAAACGGCTTTTACGAGAGATGACAATCTCAGTGGTCTTAAGTTTCACGATTGGTATATATATACACACACACACAATCATATATATTAGACTGCATTAAATGCAGTCCTTGAACCACCATTTAGAAATTATTTGGACCCTATAATTTATGACATATTCCACTGCTATGCATAGTTTGAATGCACATACATTCACAACCGTCATATATTAAATGGCATACTACCTAATTTCAATGCACTTCTTCAATTATGATTTTCATTATTCTTTGAGCCGTCACAAGATCTTATGCAACTGTGTTTTTGTCTACCTATAAATCTTTCACTTTCATTAACCTTCACTTCATCTTTAACTTTCATTAACCTTCGCCACCTTCATTTAATCCACCGCAGTTTTCTCGCATCTCCACCCTGTAATCTTTTGCTTGAGAGAATATGTCCAACACGAAAGTGACAATAACTTGGAAGGTTGGTGGTCAGATAGTCAACCACGAGATTCAGTTGAAGGGAAACTCATTGTTGCTTGGTGCTTACTATTTGCAAATTTTGTTGCCTCCATCTTGCCATTTTCAATCACTATCTGCTCTTATTGAAAGTGATTGTGGCTTAACAACCGTCTTATTACAACCATAGTGGGATATTGAAGGTCATCAGTATTTCTTAATAGATGGATCTTTTTCAATCTTGTCTGAGTTGCTTCATTCAGACACATTTATACAGGTATCTGACTGTGAGAAAGAAAATGATAAAGAGATATGTGAAGATGTTTTAAGCATTGTGCATCTTGAAAGGAGCGGTGACGATATAGGACAACTCAAAACTCAATCAACCGTCATTTGGATTCAACAAAATCCAGGGGCAAAAAAGTTAAATGATCTGTTAACATTATGTGGAGCTCCTTTGCAAGTTGTTGAACTTCCACAACATTATGATGGAAATTTGTGCTTTGAGTTTCCTGCAACTCAAGATAAATCAAAACAAATGTCAGGGATGGAACAATGCTTTGATGGTCACTTGTGGACTCGCCCATCTATTACAAACATGGCAATAGCATGTACAATTCGTCCAAGCCACTTTTTGGGATGCATGCAGTGCAATTATTCAACATGTCCTCATTATATTAAAGTACAAGAATTTAATAGTAAAGATTTTCATGGATATTTGGACAGATAGGTCAAGAAGGACTACCTTGCAATGGAAGAGAAAACAACACTAACTTTTCATTATTGTCAGAAGGTTGTTACTTGTGTTGTTGCTTGTCCCTGCAAAATCTATTATGTTTTGCCTAAAGATGGTACAATGTCGCGACTGGCAATACATGTTGGTAAACATTGTCATAATGTTAAGGCAGGAACCTTTAGGGCTGCTATTTCAAGAGTGCAGAAACTGGTAGGTGGAGTAGTAAAAATTGAAAAGGGTGGCCCAAGAAAAATTCAAATGTTGGTGGCTCAACAACTTGTGCTCAACTCCTTGATTGGTGAGGAAGCTGAAGTTACATCCGATGTACAATTCAATGATTTTTTGGAAGAAATGATGCCACTTTTTCAAAGCAAAGGGTAAGAGAAAATCAATTTTGTTCCTTGAATTTGTTAATTTTTAAACTATTATAGATTTAACTTCCTTGTGATGCATCATGTAGGTTTTCTTCAATTGTTTCAAAGGAGAGGAAGAGTCAAGGTGTTGTTATTGGGGATGGATATGATAATATTTTATTGCTTCAGAAAAAGTGCATGTTTCCTTTTTTCCATGGGAGTAGATTTCCTAGACATGGTGAAGAGAATGACAAGTGCTTCCTATTTAAAATGTCCACTAAGGGACCAGGTTCTGGGATTGATCTAGTAAATCGGATGAAAAGAACTGAAACTCGTGACTTAAGAAATGCGTGGGTACATTTTGATTTTACCCATAGAATAGATGGATGGGCAACAATGTCATTCTCAATTTATGATCCAAGATAATCTTTAAATATTTAAATATCTCGTATTTTTTATCATTATATAAAAGAAGATGTGTGAAAATGTTTATGTTGAATATCTTGTAGCATACGATCACTACGTATACAAATAATTGCTATATGTGAAACTAAAGAGGAGGATACAAAGACCCAAGTTATTTTTTGGAAGAACCTTAATTCAACAATAGAAAAGTACGGACATGGTGCAGCTGACTTTGCAGGTTTTACGTCTAATGAAGCTGGTGCAATTTGGAATGCTATTCAAATAGTCTTTAATGGCGGGCCAGATAATATCATGGAGGGACGTGAACGGTCATGCCTATTTCATTGGGAGCAGAGTCTCCACAAATATGCTAAAAAGTGGATACCTCAACATCTAACAAGTCAACACATTGATATGTGTGTGAAGAATGGAGAGCATGTAAGACCATTGCACTTGCATCTCAAAAGGCACTTTCAATGCAAAAATGGTAGAGACAACATCTATCTACAGAGAGAATCACAAGAGTGAGCAGATGGTTTAAATTGTGGGAGCAACGAATTTCACACTGGGGAGGAATTGGAACAGACGAAAGTACCTTTATGACAATTTATATTTTCAACAAAATTTATAAACTTGGCATACATGAAATTTATAAATTCTAATTTATGTTTGTTTGAATTTCATAGGCTAGTCTAAGTCCGTGGGAGCGGGCACAAATTCCCAATGTTAATTTCTCAAAATGTGTGCATGCCAGTTGGTTAGCGGGTGAAGGTGGAAAGAGAAAAATATCCTTATATGATGCCTGTGTAACAGATGTTATAAACTCATATATTCAATGTTCAAAGCATTTGGGATATACTACAGGGCGTTATATAGGAACGGGTCCCACAATGAAGACCTTGCTTTCTCGAGTTGAATCTCAACAAACTCCAACTCCAACCAACATGGCCCATCTATTACACGAGGCTGTTGCAAAGACTCCAATGTATATGCAACCAATTTTGCATGGAGACAAAGAAACAGTACAACACAAAAAGAAAGACAAAACAGGAACAAGTAGCTCCCATCGATCGGAATATGTAATGGAATCTAAGCAACGAAACAATCGTGGTTGACCCAAAAAAATCAGGTTTGATACCCAAGGACCAGGTATTTTTAACATTCCGCTGCAAATTAGTGACAGTGATGATGATATTGGATCTCAAAAAGAAACAACCACACCTTTGTCATCTCAAAGAAACAATGTATTTGAGAGTGATGTGCCACGCACTCAGTGGGCACTCAGGAGAATGCCCATTCAAAGTCAAAGAAAATGTTTTGGAATAGTAGGGAGAAAAAATTGTGACAATATGTTGCACAGCCGCTCAGTTGGTCTTGTTGCTCCATGTATATGGTCCGAAAGAATGTTCAAGGGTAAAGCAATTGAGAAATGGTTATGGTTTTGTAATCATGATGTTTGCCATACTCGATCAATCAAAAGACAAGTCAAAGATTTACCTCCTCCTCCGAATGTTTCGCCAGTAGCAAGAGGGATAGATATCTCCACACAAGAACTTGCAACGATGCATCAAAGTGGATTTAGGACAGATAATTCAATGGTAAATCCACAACCTCCGGCTGGCGACTGTGAAGAAGGTGGCGGCAGCTCGAGGAAGAACAAGTGGAGGCATGGAATCTCTAAAGAGGCCATGAAGAAATTGGAAGCATGTAATAGTATGATATTTTTATTTTTGGATGAAGTGAAAAGGTCTCAAGAGCATGTAGTTTTCCGAGTTCTCATTGAAAATAGTTATGAGATTCATATAAAAGAGAGTCCAATATGCACGTTTCCGGATTTTCAAAAGCGAGAGAATACCAACAAATCCTTTTTGGCATGCAAACAGTACACAAAAGTGCTAGGACTTGAACTTAAGGAGCACATGATTATTCATCAGCCACACTTCTCATCAATGGACACTACCTTTATTCTTGGACAACCAAGGAGGATTTCTCCTTCCATTAGCTGGTTTGGTATGCATCTGTCACTACACTAGAATATTTTTCTATGATATTAAAGTTTTTTTTTTACATTTATTTTGGTTTATTTCACTTGTGATTATTTATCTTGAATTCACATTGTTTATGCAGCACAATATTTCAAATTTCAAGCAAAAGACAAGAGCAACTTGTCATCTATTTGGGACAAAATTACTTGCCTTTTAGAGTGACCATTATATTTATGGCGACTATTCCTTTTTTATAGTCTAATTTTGGTCTTATCCTGTGGTAGTTGAGCAAATGTACTTACATCCTCAAACTTACGTTGTCGTGCTGTGACACGTACATAGTGGGAACGCATGCTACAAAATCTATCTTGTATTTTTTTTAGATACATAATTATATTTCCTATAATGTACATATGCATATGTAAGTATAAAAATAAGCTTTCTATCTCATATTATTATTTATCTCAAGGGTAATGTATTCTTACTTTACCATCAAAAAAATACTATGGGAAAAATGTCAATAGCTCCGCCTCTTTAACTTGGGGCAAAAAAGCATTGATTCTTTATTTCTACTATTTCATTATCATCTCACACCCTAGCTAGATCCTATATCTAGGGTAAACTCCAATATATATATATTCTATGTATTTTTTATACTTTTCTTATATTTCTTTTTAAATAGGTACTAGGAGAGAATCAAATCCTAGTGGGACACTAGGTGGCATGATTTCAAAGATACACTTATTTTAATGCATTATTGCAAGCATGATTACAAAACTTTGTCAAGGAGCAATGTCATGATTTCATATGGCATGAGGTGTCCTTTGGAATCAAATGAAAGTCTAGGCTAAGGGGACCACATGAAGACTTTTGCTGCCAGAAATGGACCCTATTTTGATGAATTTTTTACACAAGGTTCCAATCCGAATTGGAGAATGATTTTAAACTGAAAATCGTAGCTAATGAGCTGAAGTTTCTGCCCATATTTTTACTTTTTTATTTGAAGCTACGGTTGAGGAGATATGATCAAAATACTGGACCCCAGTCTGCCCACATCATGCAGGGACAGCTCATTTCCAACTTTTCCAATTCCTGTTCACACTGGCTCCTCTCTTCTTGTGTAAACCCTTGTGGGTTCCCTTCACCTATAAAAGGGGACCTCTTCTTCCTTGGAAGGAACTCAAGCATTCAAGCCATTGATAAGAGGAATTCTTGAGGGAGTGAGTAGTAATGCCTAATTGTACTTAGCCCCATTAACATAAGCCCAAGCCTACACTTTCTCCTAGAGGAAAACTAGTCATTCTTGTACGCCATCCTTGGAGGATCAACTCTAATCAAAGAAGGTGTTGTACTTGGCGTATCAATCAACGTTGAATTCTCCCCTCTTCTTCTCTCTCCCATCAATAATGGTGCCGAAGGGTTTCAAGTAAGATGTGTTCTACATTGATGTTTTCTTGATTTCTTGTTGTTTTCATTTTCATCTCTAATCCAACATATATATATGTATCTAATCTCATCTCCTTAACCAAACCTATCTCTCTCATTCTTAGTAATTCATCCTCTCTAGGTTCTCTTTGCTACAGGTACATCTCTCCCCGCAGTATCCTTATTGCCTACGGGCAAGAATAGGGCTTGGGAGGGAAACTTCTCATCTCTTCACTTCTCTCGTATCTACATTTCTCACATACTATCCTAGATGAATAACCCACATGATGATCATTTCTATCGCTTTCACTCTGTACGATCTATTAGAATTAACGTATGGATTAGCCGTAAAATACACTTTCAACAACGTATAGTGTTTCTCTTCGGCCCTGAAAGGCTCAATGAAATACTTCTATCACCGGATCCCATCATACTACCTCTCATAGACTATAATTTTTCTTTTGATGTAAGCGTAGTTATCTTGCTATGAACCAAGAGGATTTGTACACACAATTAATCCCAATCACTAGGCAAAATATATATATTATGGTAAGCACAAAACTACAATTCCAAAGAACAATTCGTAGCCTATTTGGTCAGCCAAGATTGAATGCCATTAACTCATCCATTAACCCTTTCATATTACCCATGATACGATATGACCATAGCCTTGATGTTTTCATCTTCGTATTGTTTTGACATTCTCTTTTGCGTTCTTTCTTTGTGTGTGTGTGAGTGCAAGAGAGAAAGAGTGAGTCTTCTTTGATTGCACTTCTTTCCAAACCCTAGTCTTCATGGCATCCATGGTTTAACTCCTTCATATAGTTTTTGTTGAAGTTCTCTCACAAACTCTCACAGCCATAAGCCCGGTGCTTTCCTGGCAAGACCGCAAATTTCTCGACATATTTTTGGTGAACCCGACGTGAAACTGCTAGGGTGAGAGTTTGTGGGTAACCATGGGTGATCATGTTGAGCAACAGGGTATGCATTTTGACCCAGCAACAATGCAAATGTTTCGAGCATTTGCAATGTTCATGCAACAACAACATGCTACTGAAAGAAGGGAGATTTCAGCAACAAAGGCCATACAAGCGGTCGTCAACAGAATGGATCAGTTCAATGGCAAAGATGTAACCAAGTACTTACGCGAGTATGTGAAGGAGATGGAGCTGCATCGCGTGTCAGAAGGTGAGATGATTCAAAGCTTTGAGCTAGTTGTTGCTCCAGAAATTAGGGAGCATGTTAGAGCAATTAAAAATGGGCATGGGAGAAATTGGGAAGAACTCAAAGTAGCTTTAAAGGAGGAATATTTCATGGAGGACTCGGAGAGAGTGACCAAAAGGACATTCTTAGAATGGGTAGTCAAGCCAAAGCAAGGACTATCAATAACAGAGCTACTTAGGGAATTTGAGCGGCGCTATGCACAACTCACTAGGACAGAAAGGGCCACACTAGATGCAGAGAAGACAGATCTTTTCTTACAAGCTGCAGGTAAAGAGTTTCAAGAAAATTTGGAGCTTCTTCTTGAAGATAAAGATGCTGAGCAAGGACTAAAGACCGACTGGAATGAGGTTGAAGGTGCTGTCTCACTGCTTGCCAAACGACAAAGAAGAAGGGACAAGATGGTAGTAAACACTACAAGTCCTTCCACCTCAACTTCTGACAAAATGGTAAAGCCTACTTTTATCGCTCCTAAGTTTGATGAGTCCATGCTAGATGAGCTTGTGAAGGGAATGCGTGACTTGAAGGTGAAGTTTGCAAAGCTTGAAGAAAAAGGCCAACCATCAGGGCCACTTCCTAGGCAAAGACAACAGCCCAAAGAAGGGTTTGTTAATAGATGTATTTGGTGTGATAGTACAAACCATGTAAGAAGGGATTGTGATGATTTTAGTGATGCTTTGTCAAAAGATGTTGTCTTTTTTAAGGATGGTAAAATCCACTTAAGAGAGACAGGTCTACCCTTGAGAACTAACTTTGGGAAGGGGGGAATGCAAACCTTAGTTGAAGATATGGCAACCAAGCATGCCACCTCTTCAGTTGAGGCAGCTACTTATGGAGTAAAAATTGAACATTTTTGTGATGAAGAGGTGAGTGACCATCATGGTCAAATTTGGCCAAATGTCATGCAATTAGCTAAAAAGGGAAAGCTTACAAAAGAGATTCTACATGAAGCAGGTGATTGCATACGTCTAGAAACGGGATGGAATGATCTAGTGGACTCATTGTCAGTGCATGCCTACATTACAAAATGCCAACAAAATGAGGCAATTGTAGAAGAGAAGCGCAGACGTGAGAATGCTGATGAAGGACCATCAAAAAGAGCTTCTAGAAGTGGGGGAAGAAGCGACTCAATGCCTTCTCAAACACCCTCAACACAAGGAGCATCTCCACCTGAAGTACTCATGGAGGAGTCTACAACAGGAAAGAAGAAAGAGCCAACGAAAGGTAAGACAAAAGGCCCAACTTATAAACTACAATCTGATATTGAGGTTGCTACAGATTTAAAGAAAGTCTTGGAGGAAAGGATCTTGAATAGCAAGATTGAGTTTACTTTGGGAGAAGTTCTTGGCATTGCAAAGCGTGAATTCCATGAGGAGATCATTGACATCATCAAGAGAAAGAGGCAAACCCTTGCTGAAGTTTCTCGTCCACAGGTTGAAGGGGAAACCTCAAAGACACAAGGGATGCAACTGCAAAATAAGGAGAATGATGGAGCTGTGGTAGGATGCTACCAATCTAGTGGGAGAGTAAAGCAAGTGCATTTCTCAAATGATGATGAAGAAGTTGAAGATATTCCTAGGAGTTACTATTCACGAAGTCATTGGGCAAGGGCTACTACAGAAACTTTGGTCAAGGTAGGTGATCTTGAAGAGCCATTTGTTGCCTTGATTGACCATGGTTCAGAAATAAACATAATGTCAAAGAGTCTCTACAACAAGTGCAAATGGCCAATGGACACAGATCATGGTTGGATGGTAAAAGTGGCAAACAATTCATCCGGTGAATTGTATGCAGCATGTCCAGGTGTGAAGGTGACAATAGGTGATGTAAAGATTGACCAAAACTTCTTTGTACAGGATACATCTTCATATCATCTCATCCTTGGACAGCCCTACATTGTGGGAGTTCGAATGGAAACAAAGGTAATGGACGATGGTTCAGCATATGCTAGGATACGTAGCAAAGATGGTAAACGTGTTGTCCAATTTCTCACAGTTTGTGTAAACCATGAAAGAAATCGTGACAACCTCAGAGAACATCCTCTACCAAAGGTGAGCAAAGAGTTTCATGATCATAGAGAAATGATGGGTTTTGGCCAAGTACCATTGTAAAGCGGGATTGCAGTGGTACAGAAAGAAAAAGGGTCTCGCCTGATCCAAAAATAGGTGAAGCATTTTCAAAGAGCTCCTTGGTAACAAAGAATGGATCAGTATGTTTTACAAAACTTGAAGATTTGAAGAGATGTGATAAGAAATATGTGCATAATGTACAAATGTGCATGAAAAAGAGTGGGTTGCTAGAGCCTACTGAAAATGTTTTGGGTTTGTGTGAACAAGTTTCTTTTGTAGATACTATGGGTGAGCTTGATGCTATAATGAGGTCTAGTTTGCATCTTGAAAATGAAGTTGTGGAAGTTTGCTCTATGGAAATGTATGAAGTAATAGAAGCCTTTAAAGAAAGCCAAACAGTAGGCCCAGAAGTCCATGTTGAAACTAAATACAAGAGTGTAGCAAAGAAGGTGAAACCAGTAGCTTCACCCTTACCACCCAACAACAGGGAAAAGATTGAACAGGCTTCTTTACAACCAAGTTTGCGGAATCCTAAAAAGATCGGGCATACCTTCACAAAGGAGTCTTTTCAAGAGTTGCAGATTGGTTGCGAGGAGTTTCTAACACAGGAGGAGACAAAGTGCTTCAAAGAAATGCTTTCAAAGCATGGTAAGGCTTTTGCATTTGAGCCACATGAGATAGGATGTGTTGATCCTTATATTGTAGCTCCTATGGTAATTTTCACAATACCTCATGTGCCTTGGAATCTGCGGCCTATTCCGGTTCCAAAGGCTCATTTGCCAAAGTTGGTAGAGCTACTGAATGAGAAAATCAAAATGGGAATCTTGGAGCCTTCTTGTGCTCCATACTCAAACAGGTGGTTCACAGTTCCAAAGAAGAATGGTTCTCTACGCTTCATCCAAGATATGCAACCAGTGAACAAGATTACAATTAGAAATGTAGGAACAGGTCCAATTGTGGATGAATTTGCAGAGGCGTTTGCAGGGAGGGCAATCTACTCAATGGGGGATCTCTACTCAGGGTATGATCAATTTCAGCTTGCAATCGAAAGCAGAGACTTGACAACCATGAGGACACCTTTGGGTTTGGTAAGGATGTGTACCTTGCCACAGGGAGCAACCAACTCGGTTGCACATATGATGAATGGGATGAATAAGGTCTTACGTGACTTTATTCCTCAAATCACAATGCCTTTCATTGATGATTTGCCTATCAAAGGATGTGAAGAAAATGACAAAGATGAAGCTTTGGATCTCAAGGGATGTCGCAGGTTTGTGGTAAATCACATAAATGATTGTGATAAAATTTTGTCTAGGTTGGAAGAAGTGAATCTTACATTGTCAGGGAAAAAGTCTATGTTTGGTGTCAAAGAAGTGCTCATTGTGGGGCACATGTGCGGGCCATATGGTAGGAAACCTTGTCCATCAAAGGTAGATGCCATCCAAAGAATGAAAGAAACATGCACTAGCATCACTGAGGTTAGAAGGTTTCTGGGAGCATGTGTCTTCTATGTTATTTGGATTCCACATTATGCACATGTAGCTGATCCTCTTTATCAGCTGCTTAGAAAGAATCAAAAGTTTAAATGGACAGAAGCACATGTAAAATCCATGAAAAAGCTAAAGGAGTTACTCCAGTCAGCAACGACTTTAAGAAAGGTAGACTATGAGTGTCAAAGGCCAGTGATTCTGACAGTAGATACCAGTCCTACAGGGATTGGATGGGCAATAGGGCAAGATGACAAAGAAGGACACAGGTATGTGGTAAGATTTGGAGCAAAGGTACTAAGTGCTCGCCAAAGAAACTATCCACAGATAAAGAGAGAGTTATGGGGTATGGTTACAGCCTTGAAAAGTGGGAAAGAGTACCTAATTGGTGCATGTGTGGTTGTAGAAACAGATTGTCTACCACTTCTTGGGATGATTACAAGCTGCTCAACACCAGACATTGCTATGTTGCGGTGGATTGCCTACATTAAGTCCTTAAATCCCGAGTTTAAGCACATTGCAGGTAAAGACAATACAGTGGCAGATATGCTATCAAGGGCAAGGTATGAAGATGAGTCACAAATGATTGATGAGGGAGATGATGTAGGCACAAAATTCTATTCTATCTCTCATGTCAAAGGTAACAATGTCTGCATGACTAATTCACTTGAATTGTTCTTGAAAGATCTTTATGAAGGTGATTGGCTTTCTATTGGAAGGTACTTGAGTACTCTAACAAAACAGGATGATTGGTCTGAACAAGAATTCAAGAGAATACGCAGGAAAGCATATGGGTACTTTTTAAGGGATGGTTACTTGTGGAAGCATCCTAAACAAAAGGGTGCTACACCACAACGGGTTATATGTAAAAAAGAGACTCAAGTAAAGCTCATGCAAGAGTTTCATGAGAGTCTATGGGCTGGACACAGGGGTGTGTGGGCAACCTTCTCCAAGTTGAAAGAAAAATACTGGTGGAAGGGTATGTATAAAGATGTATCTCAGTATGTAGAGTCATGTGTAACTTGTCAAATGTATTCAAATGTTCGACATCGTGATGGATTGCACCCCACATATCCACTAGCCATGCACTATAAATGGGTTGTGGATCTAGTCACGATGCCTTTAGGACTCTGGCAGATGAGATACTTGGTTCTTGCACGAGAGGACCTAACTAACCAGGTTGAAGGAAGAGCATTAAGAGCTAAGACCACAAAAGCTGTGTGCAAATTCCTTCTTGATGAGGTGATTTGCCGTTATGGTTGTGTGGGAAAAATCACTGCAGATCGAGGTGAACTGGATGCCGAAGAAGCAAGGGAGTTCTTTTCTAGATTAGGGATCAAGCTTTCTCTTACTACAGCTTACAACCCTGAAGGCAATGGAAAGAGTGAAAGAGGGCATCCTCCTATCATCAAAGCTTTGGCCAAGGCTTGCGAAGGAAGAATTGGTGAGTGGCCAAAACTGTTACCATATGCTTTATGGGCTGATCGTACAACACATAGCTCAGTAACTGGCTACATGCCTGCGGAGCTAATGTATGGTCAAAAGCCAGTGATGCCGATTGAAGATACAATTCCTACATGGAATGTACTACCTTGGCAAGAGGGGCTTAGTAGGGAAGATCTCCTTGCACTGCGTATAAGGAAGCTAGAGAGAAGACCTGGAGACATTGAAGCTGCAAAAGAACGACTCAAAAATGCAAGGTTGAAAAACAAGGACTATTTTGATAAGCGACATCGACTCAGGAGCAAAGCAATTGACAAAGGTGACTGGGTTTTAGTGTATGATAGTAGCCTTGATAACCAGCATACAGTCATGCGTAAGTTCTCAAAAAGATGGTTTGGACCGTATGTTGTAAAGCATGTGCATGAAAATGCTACTTACAGCTTGTCTGAACTAGATGGTACAGAAGTAAAGATTCCCATTGCAGGAAAAAGGATTAAAATGTTTAAGAGAAGAGGAGACAATGATCTCGAAGATATGGATGAGGAAGAAGAGAGAAACACAGGTGAAGATCAAAGTGAACATGAAGCCCTGGAATCATCCAGTGAAGAAGAAGACAAGGAAGATGTACAATCTTACAAAGAGACAATGTGGCACATACCGGAGGATGTGCAGGTTTAGAGGGGGTGGATGTCGTGCTGTGACACGTACATAGTGGGAACGCATGCTACAAAATCTATCTTGTATTTTTTTTAGATACATAATTATATTTCCTATAATGTACATATGCATATGTAAGTATAAAAATAAGCTTTCTATCTCATCTTATTATTTATCTCAAGGGTAATGTATTCTTACTTTACCATCAAAAAAATACTATGGAAAAAATGTCAATAGCTCCGCCTCTTTAACTTGGGGCAAAAAAGCATTGATTCTTTATTTCTACTATTTCATTATCATCTCACACCCTAGCTAGATCCTATATCTAGGGTAAACTCCAATATATATATATTCTATGTATTTTTTATACTTTTCTTATATTTCTTTTTAAATAGGTACTAGGAGAGAATCAAATCCTAGTGGGACACTAGGTGGCATGATTTCAAAGATACACTTATTTTAATGCATTATTGCAAGCATGATTACAAAACTTTGTCAAGGAGCAATGTCATGATTTCATATGGCATGAGGTGTCCTTTGGAATCAAATGAAAGTCTAGGCTAAGGGGACCACATGAAGACTTTTGCTGCCAGAAATGGACCCTATTTTGATGAATTTTTTACACAAGGTTCCAATCCGAATTGGAGAATGATTTTAAACTGAAAATCGTAGCTAATGAGCTGAAGTTTCTGCCCATATTTTTACTTTTTTATTTGAAGCTACGGTTGAGGAGATATGATCAAAATACTGGACCCCAGTCTGCCCACATCATGCAGGGACAGCTCATTTCCAACTTTTCCAATTCCTGTTCACACTGGCTCCTCTCTTCTTGTGTAAACCCTTGTGGGTTCCCTTCACCTATAAAAGGGTACCTCTTCTTCCTTGGAAGGAACTCAAGCATTCAAGCCATTGATAAGAGGAATTCTTGAGGGAGTGAGTAGTAATGCCTAATTGTACTTAGCCCCATTAACATAAGCCCAAGCCTACACTTTCTCCTAGAGGAAAACTAGTCATTCTTGTACGCCATCCTTGGAGGATCAACTCTAATCAAAGAAGGTGTTGTACTTGGCGTATCAATCAACGTTGAATTCTCCCCTCTTCTTCTCTCTCCCATCAATAATGGTGCCGAAGGGTTTCAAGTAAGATGTGTTCTACATTGATGTTTTCTTGATTTCTTGTTGTTTTCATTTTCATCTCTAATCCAACATATATATATGTATCTAATCTCATCTCCTTAACCAAACCTATCTCTCTCATTCTTAGTAATTCATCCTCTCTAGGTTCTCTTTGCTACAGGTACATCTCTCCCTGCAGTATCCTTATTGCCTACGGGCAAGAATAGGGCTTGGGAGGGAAACTTCTCATCTCTTCACTTCTCTCGTATCTACATTTCTCACATACTATCCTAGATGAATAACCCACATGATGATCATTTCTATCGCTTTCACTCTGTACGATCTATTAGAATTAACGTATGGATTAGCCGTAAAATACACTTTCAACAACGTATAGTGTTTCTCTTCGGCCCTGAAAGGCTCAATGAAATACTTCTATCACCGGATCCCATCATACTACCTCTCATAGACTATAATTTTTCTTTTGATGTAAGCGTAGTTATCTTGCTATGAACCAAGAGGATTTGTACACACAATTAATCCCAATCACTAGGCAAAATATATATATTATGGTAAGCACAAAACTACAATTCCAAAGAACAATTCGTAGCCTATTTGGTCAGCCAAGATTGAATGCCATTAACTCATCCATTAACCCTTTCATATTACCCATGATACGATATGACCATAGCCTTGATGTTTTCATCTTCGTATTGTTTTGACATTCTCTTTTGCGTTCTTTCTTTGTGTGTGTGTGAGTGCAAGAGAGAAAGAGTGAGTCTTCTTTGATTGCACTTCTTTCCAAACCCTAGTCTTCATGGCATCCATGGTTTAACTCCTTCATATAGTTTTTGTTGAAGTTCTCTCACAAACTCTCACAGCCATAAGCCCGGTGCTTTCCTGGCAAGACCGCAAATTTCTCGACAACGTTGTTTCAAAAAGCTCAAGCTTGGGAAAAATAATATTGTCTCTATTTGGCATTATTTTTTACTTTATCGCATTTATATTTGTTGTGGATTATTTAACTCTCACAATAGTAATGTCTCTATTTGGCATGATTTTTACTTTATCGCATTTTTATATGTTGTGGATTATTTGACTCTGATGACATGCGCTGTGAACATATTTGACTCTAATGACATGAGTTGTGGAATTGGAGCTGATCTCTTTAGATAGTTGATTCCAATGTTAAGAGTTTATCGCTATTGGTGATTCATTAGTCAATCAGTAGAACATGGAGGAAAAGATAGAAATCAAGCTAGAGCATTTACATGAACTGGAATACATCTGATGAAAAATAGACAAACTAAATGACTGGAATTATTGTTCACATTCAGTTTAGATTCAGATTCAGATTCAGCTCATATTCAGATTCAGCTCATATTCAGATTCAGCTCAGATTCAGACTCAGTTCAGATTCAGATGCAGTTTCAGATTTAGAAGGAATGGATACAAAGCATATATGGCTGGAGTATACTTGACTACTGTATTAGGAATTATAGAGTAAAAGTACAATTGGGAATAATGTAGCTTAAGAATAGCTTCATGACTACAACCACACACTAAAGGTAGGAAGTCAAAAGATAAAACAGCTCAAAAGTACAACCAACAATTGCCAACCCCATTACAATGTAATGGTTCCTATTTATAGCCTCTTGGAGTTACTGTGGTAATCGTCATGGTAATTATTGAATAATTCACTGCTCGGCTTTCCAAGAGCTGGTTTCCACGTAGTGAAACTGCCTCCGCCAGTGAAACTGCCTTCGCCATCTACAAGTTGTGAAATGGTGATTTTTTTGGTTTATATTTTCACTTCATTATGTCCTCTCTGTCTCTCTCTCTCTCTGCGTAGTGATATAAAACTCTAGCATTTTACTTTCTCTCTCTAAAGATTTTAGAAGAGAAGTCACTCTCTCTCTCTCTCGGATTTATGATCTCTTCTTCCAACGGTAACACGCATAGATGCTATCTCTCTAGAATTTATACTTTCTCTCTCCGTCAACCACACATATGTGGAGTCTTATGATGATTCAAAATTATAGTAAATAGATACTTTTTTTTATGATACATGTTTGGTTAAAAAACTATAAAGATTGCTAAAATTGTCAAAAAAACTTGAAATGAAAAACTCTCAAATGTTAAATCCCCATGGCAATGGTAGGGTCTTTACTTCAAGCACTTTAATCTCCTTCTCATGTAGCCTATCAGTGAGAATCCATGTCAATTGTGCACACACAATTTCTTCTACCTTGAAAGATTACTGTAACTCTTACATTTCCATAATCCTCTTTGAAATCCTAGTACTAAGATTCATTTGAGATGATACCCAAGGGAAAAACTTTTCCGCAGTGAGTATTACAAAGGGTTTTGGCAACAAGTAGGATCTAGATTTTCTCACCGAAAACATGAGAGCAAGCATCATGAGTTCTACTTATGTGGAGCCTCTCTCCAAGGCATTCATGACCCTACCACACAGTAGGTGGGTCGTATCCTAGTACTCTAGGGATCTTGTTGTAACAAACCAACACCAATAGTTTCTTTCCCAACACAAGAGCTAACAAAGAATGTATACTCCCAACAAGGAGGCATGAGTGTTGGTAGCTCTGACAAAACGACCTTAATGCTACAAAATTACTCCTCAAGCTCATCAGACAATGCAAATTCTACTTAGTGTGTCACCTTTTGCAAAGGGTGAGGTAACTCCGAGGCTAAGTAAATGAAGCGGGACATATAATTCACTTTTTGAATGAATGAGATGACCTCTTTGAGATTCTCGGGTGATGGTAACTCAATAAAGGCCTTTGCCTTTGAAGGATCCACCTCAATACCTTCATAGGAAACCTTGTGACCAAGCATGATCACCTCGCCCTCACCTATATGACATTTTTCAGGATTGAGTTGACCTTCCATGTCATACAATTTCTTTAAACCTTCTTCTAACCTTTGTGTGCAATGGTTTTGAACTATAATTGCAAAAGTAATCAATGAAAACCCTAGTGGAATTTCCAAAAAATGATTGAAACACCATGTTTATGAAGCATTAAAAAGTCACAGGAGCATTTGTTAGCCCAAATGGCATGACTTTGAAAGCATAACAACCCCAAGGAGTGATGAAGTTGTTTTTAGTTGATACTCTAATGTGATACCTATTTGAAAGTAGCCTAAGTAGCCATCACACACAGTGTACTTCTCATGAACGGCTACCTCATTTAGTTTCTCATCCTGAAATGGGAGGGGAAAGTGATCTCATTTTGTGGCTTCGTTGAGTAGATGGCATTCCACACACACCCTCCACTTGCCGTTCTTCTTGCGAGTGACAATGAAGGGAGATACCCTCTTTGAATTCTCCACTAGATAAATGAAACGTGCTTCTAGAAGCTTTCCTACCTCCTTGAGTAGAGCTTGCTCCTTGATGACTCCTAGACTTCATAGCTTTTGTGCCTTTGGTGCGGCCTCAGGCTTTAACTCAATCTTGTGTTGTTGAACAACATCTACTTCACGCGCATCCGTGTAGTCTTTAGAAAGAAGCTTAGAAAACTTCCTTAGCACGCATTTGACCTCCTCTCTTTCTTCCTTTCTAAGTGTTGTTTGAAAGCATACCTTCATCTTGCACACATTGGTTCTCTTGAAGACTTGCCTCTTCCAAGCTTGGGCAAGAGGTCTCTTGGTTGCTTGGCTTAAACCTTACCCCCATGACTTTGATGGAAGACTCCTCTTCAGTAATGATGTTTCTACTTTCTTCCCTTGAAGTACCATCGGTCCAGTTTTCCTCCACCTCACTCTGACGAGTACCTAGTTATCTAATTGTGCTAATGTTGTGGTCACATACAAGAAGAGGCAACATCCCCATGGGACTTCAAGCCTATTGCATCGCTTGGCTTTAAGCTTGTTGCAAGGTAGGAGGTCTCCTCTCTCTAACCACCTTTCCACACACTTGTCTGCTACCAAGACCTCTTGTGCTACACGTGTACACGCTAACCTTGTCTGACGATAAAGGGGCATAGTTAGTCTATGGTCACGCGAGGCTTAGTTTCCATAGACAATGGCCAACCAAGCTTGACAACGTGCAGCTTTCCACCGGTATAGTGGTGTGAAAATTTGTAACTATGCCTTTTTTGGTGTAGTTTTCAAACTAAGCCCATTGCATGCCAGTGAGTTATCCTTTTCTCTCTCCTGTCTACGCCTCACACTACAGGCTGCTCCATGTCACCCTCTCAATTGCCACACCTGCTATGGTCAGATTCTTTTGCGAGTTACTGAAAACTAAGCTTTGCGTTACCATGCTCTTATCTAAAATGGATAAGGCTATGGTTATGCGAGACTTCGTTGTCAGTTATAAATAACTATCAACTGCACTTTTTATAACTATCAACTGTGCTAAGACAGAGCATCAAATGAAGAAAGATAGCAAGAAAGTTTTGACACCCCTAAAACCCTATTCTAGGTTCAATAATAAAACGAAAGGACTTATAAACCAACAGGGGCCTTTGCAAATTTCCTGCAATGTTGAGCTGACCATTACAAGATTCATATTCATGGGCAAGACACAATCAGAGCAAAGGTCTTCTTCAGAAAAGAAGTGCATCGCCTCTGTTGTGCCCAATTTCCACTCAAGCTTCTCTGCCAGATCCTCTAATTCCAAACCAATGCTCACTCGGCTTGTGGAGTCTTGCATTGAGCCTCTCCCTTACCCAACTTCATCCATGTTGTGCCCTCATCTACGTCTGGCTTGCTTCAAGGAGATGCGTGCAACCAACACCTGCAAGGATACTCATAAAATGGAGATGTGTGTGTGTGTGATAGATAGATACAGAGAGAGAGAGAGAGAGAGAGAGAGAGAGAGAGAGAGAGAGAGAGAGAGAGAGAGAGAGAGAGAGAGAGAGCGAGCGAACGAGAGCTGGATCCAGAGGAGTGGAGCTACAATACCACAATCCCAGTAAAAAATGGTAGCATGCCATCCAACCAAGGATCCAGGATGTCCTCGACTCTATTTCAGCATGACGACCTGGACTAAAGGATTGTATATAGCTTGAGAGAGAGTGTGTGTGTGTGTGTGTGCACGTGCGTATGCAGGGCTTTAACAGATTAGCTGCTAGACAGTGACACACACACACACGCACACAACCACAACGACACACACATTACTTCTTTCCCTCAACTATTGTTTCCTGCCGAGTCTTTGTAGGTCAGTCCTGGGGTGGTTTTGGAGGCGAACGCGCCAAGATGTAGCGGTGGTGGTGAGGCAGATGGTGAGACTAGGAGAGTGCTTGCCAGCATGCAACATACCTTCGCTCCTCTCATATATCCCTTGTCTTTGGCCACTATTGCCCGCTCTGGATTCGTGTGAAGTACTTGTCCACCACCTAACTACAACCTGTTGCACTCCCTCATTTCTATAGAGCACTGCATGCCATGAACCGATCTGCTACAACCCTTTCCCTTGTCTATGTTGCCAACATCAGGCTAAATGCTAAGCTCTACTGAGCTGCTCTGTCCGGGCTTTCTTCACCACACTATCACAGCCTTCAGAAAGGGATATTCTAAGGCGTAGATAAGTGCTATGAATATGAGAGAGAGAGAGAGAGCGCCTGTTTGCAACAGACAACACGATTCAAATTGCAAGGCTTGGACATCCAACTGGGTGGTCGAGTTACGTAGGTAGGTGATGTACCGCGAAACAAAAGCGAGAGACGAGAGAGAGAGAGAGAGAGAGAGAGAGAGAGAGAGAGAGAGAGAGAGAGAGAGAGAGAGAGAGAGAGAGAGAGAGAGAGAGAGAGAGAGAGAGAGAGGTGCCATTGCCGGACTCAGGATCTTTTGACATGTGGCAAGGGGAAGGGACCTCTCAAGACTAAGTGGCATGGACATGGGAGGGTGGGATCTACGGTGGGGGCATTGTGGGCCGTAGATCCCAGTGGCGGCGTCGAATACCCCTAGATAACTTTTTCGTAATCGTGGAAGAGTGGACCATGCAAGAGGCGTTGATCCTTCAATGCCTCACATTTAATCAGACAAGGAAGATGCAAGGATGACTTCACAGTTGCCAAGTGGAAAGGGAAAAGCATTTTAAGCGATTGATTTGACGTTGGGAAGCATGGTGATTTTTGGTCTTGATTCGATGATCCATAGAGAGGTTCGAAGGATGCTCTACTGCATGCTAATGCCAAATCGAGGGAGGAATTTTATACTCCTTACACAAATCGCCGGCACATCCAGGTGTTTACTTGTTGTTACCTATTCTCTTGAAGCCAAGGTTGAAGAAGAGGAGCGAAAGTTCATGAGCAAATTTTTAAGGACGGCGCTGCGAGAAGAGAGGAAGTTGTGTGTTGTGGCAGATAAAGAGCATTTTTCACCTTACCAGGTGTTGATAGGGTGGGTGACGACTTCTAATTGCATAAGCGCATGGATTCAAATGTTCATGTTAGCAAAGGTATTTTTTTGAGGACCTGTGCAAGCAGCCAAATGATTGATGCTCCCCCCCCCCCCCCCCCCCCCCCCCCCCCCCCCCCCCCCCCCCCCCCCCCCCCCCCCCCCCCCCCCCCCCCCCCCCCTACAAGCGTCATCAACAGCATGCTTCGGCAACTTCAGCCGATCTGCTGCGAGAGGCTGTGTGAAACTTCAGGTGGTGTGCCTTGGCGCCCGCCAGCGGACACAAACAGCACAGAGAGAGAGAGAGAGAGTGCACGAAGCACGAAGTCCCGCCGCGCATTGTGCAGCCCTCAGTGCCGGCCCGCGCCAGTGTTCGAGAAAAATCATTTTTCCAAACATACAAAATTCCTTTCCTTGAATGCCAAGAGGAAATTTTAAATAATTAGGTTAGTTTTTTAAGTTTTTACACTATTTTTCTTTTTTTTGGGGCGGAATTTCTCCTTTTCCACTTGCGCTCAATAGGCGTTTTGGAAATTTAAAACGGCATGATATTAAGCTGAGACACACTTTATTCCCGAACACTGGTGCCGCCCAACATTTGAGAGAGAGAGAGAGAGAGAGAGAGAGAGAGAGAGCAAAGGGGGGGCCTTTTTCAGCGCCGGACGGAGGGCTGGCAGAGAGAGAGAGAGAGAGAGAGAGAGAGAGAGAGAGAGAGAGAGAGAGAGAGAGAGAGAGTTCGGGAAAAATCATTTTTCCAAACATATAAAATTCCGTTCCTTGAATTGGCACTAAGAGGAAATTTTAGAAAATTGAGCTACTTTTTCAGGGTTTTACACTATTTTTCTCTATTATGGGGCGGAATTTCTCCTTTTCCCCTTGCCATGAACCAGCATTTTGAAAATTGAAAACAACACGATATTAAGCTGAGACACATTTTTCCCAAACACTGGTGCTTACGCTCAACAGGGAGAGAGAGAGAGAGAGAGCGCACAAAGAGGGGGCCTTTTTCAGTGCAGTCTGGACAGAGGGCTGGCACAGAGAGAGAGAGGAGAGAGAGAGAGAGAGAGAGAGAGAGAGAGAGAGAGAGAGAGAGAGAGAGAGAGAGGAGAGAGAGAGAGAGTGCTTACGCTCAATAGGGAGACATGTAGAGAGAGAGAGAGAGAGCGCACAAAGGGGGGGCCTTTTTCAGTGCAGTCCGGACGGAGGACTGCCACAGAGAGAGAGAGAGAGAGAGAGAGAGGAGAGTGAGAGGAGGAGAGAGAGAGAGAGAGAGAGAGAGAGAGAGAGAGAGAGAGAGAGAGAGAGATAGACAGTGATAAGGAAAAATCATTTTGCCAAACATACAAAATTCCTTTCCTTGAATTTGCACTAAGAGGATCCGGAAATTTTAGAAAATTAGGCTACTTTTTGAGGTTTTCACACTATTTTTCTCTATCATGGGGCGGAATTTCTCTTTTTCCCCTTGCCGTGAAGCGGCATTTTGGAAATTGAAAATGGCACGATATTAAGCTGTGACACATTTTTCGCGAACACTGGAGAGAGAGAGAGTGAGGGACAGAGAGAGTGTGTTCGGGAAAAATCATTTTTCCAAACATACAAGATTCCGTTCCTTGCATTTGCACTAATAG
>NC_140932.1:40963667-40980739 GCF_014529385.1 Adiantum capillus-veneris
ATATTCAAGTGACTTAGAGATCACAATGTGCAAATGTGGAGTGTGCATAGTGCATGGTACCTAAAAGATTACAATGTCATATGTACAAAGCTATTACAATAGCAAAGAAGCTAATCTAGAAAGAGTAAGGCCGAAGCAACTCCAACCTCTGACCGCAAGAGAATGAAACGTGACACGTTGAGGCCTTTAGTCAAAATGTCTGCAATCATCTGGTCACTTGGACAGTGTTCAACCATAATGGTTCCTTTGCATACTTCATACCTGACATAATGATAATGGACAGCAATGTGCAAGACTAATAGCACTTTGGTTGTCACACCGTAAGGGTGTGCTAGAAAGAGGAGAGTGACCAATATCAACCAGTATTTGTCAAAGCCAAATCAACTCACGAGCTGCAAGTGATGCCGCAACATATTCTAACTCAGTCGTAGAAACTGCAACACAACGTTGTTTCTTGCTGGTCCAAGAAACAAGACAACCATTTATAAAGAAGCAATTTCCACTAGTGTAAGCTTGCCCAGTCTGCATCTGTGTAACCCAAAAGAGAAAGAGATTGCATAGAATCCGATGTGAGTTGTCCTCGATAGACTAAACCAAAATCTGTAGTGCCTTTCAAGTATTTCAATACACGCTTTGCAACAGACCAATGCTTAAGAGAAGGACATGCAAGATGTTTTCCAAGATAATTAGCAGCAAACAGAATATCCGGACGAGTGTTCATGCCAACAAACTGAAGACATCCAATCAAGTTAGCATAAGGTTGATTTGTGACAAGTTGACCGCCATTGTTAGAAGTGTTCTTCGTAGAGCTCGTAAAACAAGGTGTGTTGGCTGAATGTGCAGATTCCATACCAAATTTTTTAATAGTATCTACAATAAACTTTGACTGTCGAAGGAATAAAATACCTTTTGTATGGTTCCGTTGGATTTGAATGCCAAGACACGGGTGAATCTCTCCAAGATCCACCATATCAAATGCAGAAGACAATAACTTTTTGACTTGCTAAAGAAATCCCGAATCATTGGAAACAAGGATGGTATCATCCACATAAAGAGCACGAATCACAAAATTGCTACCTTGGCATTTTATGTATAAGTTGGGGTCTGACGAGCAAGAGATGAATCCTTTAGAGGTGAGAAAAAGATCAAATTTTGTATACCAGGCTCGCGAAGCTTGTTTGAGACCATATAGTGCCTTATGGAGTTGAGCAACAAGGTCTTCTTTACCTGGAATAACAAACTCTTCTGGTTGTTCTATATAAATTTCCTCTTCCAAGTCACCATTAAGAAAAGCAGTTCTCACATCCATTTGATGAGCTTCTAAATCAAATTGAACAGCAAATGCCAATAAAAATCAAACACTTGTAATGAGAACAACTGGTGAAAAAGTCTCTTGATAATCAACACCAGCTACTTGGGAGTAACCTTTTGCAACTAAACGCGCCTTGAACTTGTCAAAGGATCCATCTGCTTTTACTTTTGTCTTATACACCCACTTACATTTAATAGTTGTACGACCAGGAGGTAATTCAGCTAGTATCCATGTACCTTTACAGATAAGAGAATCGTACTCTGCTTCCATAGCCTCTTGCCATTGATCGTTTTGTGGTGAAGAGATAGCTTCATCATAAGTAACGGGATCTTCACAAGTAGAAAAAGCATTATCAGCAATATCGTCATCATAAACATGACATGAGCCATGTTCAAAATCAATAGGCAGATCAACAAAAATATCAATATCATCATTCGCAACATTCGGAATGGATGGTTGTGAAGAGGAAAGTTGCTCTATAGGAAGAGTTTCATCTTTTGAAAGAAATGGAAAAGCCTGAAGCAATGATTTAGTATCATCAGAATCATCCATGGACCATGAGCCTCCCATAAGCTGTTCGTTAAAAGTAGCATCACGATTCACAATTACTTTCTTGGAGGAAGGGTCATAGAATTTGTAGCCTTTGGAAGTGTCAGAATATCGAATAAAAATAACTTTAAGACCAGGAGCATCAAGCTTTGTTCATGTTTCTTTGGGAACATGAATATAAGCAATACATCCAAAGGTTGGAAAATGAGATACAGAAGGAATGTCACCGGTCCATGCTGTGATGGGTATCTTACTAGAGGGTGCAGTAGTAGGAAGATGATTCTGAATAAATACTATTGTCAAAGTAGCTTCAACCCAGCAAACACGAGATAATCCAGAATGAATCAGCATACATCTTACAGCATTGAGAATAGTGCGATTCTTTCGTTCAGCAACATCGTTCTGTTGAGTCGAATATGGAATAGTGTGTTCATGATGAATTCCACTATCAGCACAGTAACTCACAAACTCTCGAGAACATATTCGCCTCCATTGTCACTACGAAGCTTCTTAAGGCGACGACCAGTTTGAAGTTCCGTAGCCTTGTGGAATAGTTTGAAAACAGATAAGGCTTCATATTTTGGTCTAAGTAGAAATACACTCGTATACCTTGAGAAATCATGAATGAAAGTAATGAAGTAGCGATATTGTGATCTCGAAGAAAGTAGAGGTCCACATATATCAGTATGAACAAGATCCAATATGTCATGAGAATGAGTTGTATTTGAAAGAGGAAAAGGTTTACGATTATGTTTCCCAAGAGCACAAAATTCACAAATTCCCATATGGGGATGGGCTTTAAGATCCATGCCATGAACAAGATCACGACGTTGAAGATCAAGGAGTTTTGAGAAATCAACATGAACAAAACGGTGATGCCATACTTTGCAATCATGATCACCTGGAGCAGTGAGAAAATTTGCTATACTATCGTTGAGAGAGAGTTCAAACAAATTACCATTTCGAGGAGCAGTGGCTATAGTCTGTCCATCTTTCTCAATTCGGCATTTGGTATAATCAAATCCAACAAACAGACCAAGATCAACAAGTCTAGCAACTGAAAGAAAATTACGTTGAAGATCCGGTACATGTACTACTCCTCGCAAAATTCGAGTGGAAGAAGATAAGGTACCAAGATATAAGTCTCAAATACCCTTTACTTGACAAGTAGTATCATCAGTAAGATAAACAACACGTTGAACTGGCAGTGGATGATAGTTATGGAGCCACTTAGACTGATATGTCATATTTCCTGTAGCACCAGAACCCACAATAAAAAGTGATCCATCACGTACATGAAGTATTCTGTCTGGAGCAACTAAACATTGGACGCAGCTTGTTTCTGGTACAATGTTGTTTCGATATTCAGTAGCATATGCTCTATTCCGATCTGAAGAAGAGTCTCTAGATAAACGTGGTTGTTTTGTGGTAATATCGTGTTCTTGATCATATTGACGTTCCCAACAATCATCTTCAGTATGGCCATTTCTGTTGCAGTAAGAACATTGCTTATTAGGAAATTTGAGACGAGAGAAAATATTACCGCGTTGGCCACCTCTGCGGTTTCCTCGTTGAAATGGACGCCTTCGAGCATAAAAAGCACGTTCCATCTGTTGTGACTCAGTCTCCTCTTGTGAAATCATAGATGTATCGTGACCAACATTACGACGTTCTTGACGTTGAGAGTATTCAATGAAAGACATGCAGGCTTGGTCGAAATCAAGACCATCTTTATTAGAAAGAATAGTAACAATGTTATCATAAGAAGAGTCCTTCACCGTATCAAGGAGAAGTGTAATCAGTTTCTTTTGTGGAACAGGATCAATTCATCATATCGAGACAATACCATCTGCAACTTCTCATGGTGTTCACACGTACTACTCTAGACACAGAAGTCGTCCATAAAAGCTTTAACACAGCTACCAATGAATGGTGCCAATACCCAATTTTCTCTCTCTTGATAGAAGGATAGTCCATTTGTTAACCCAAATGAAAATACCATGTAGCAATAACAACCCCATGGCATAATTAAAGCTGTCTTTGTTTGGTCTTTAAGAGCAATTTTCAATTGAAAATAGCCTGAAAAACCATCACACACATTGGACCTCTCATAACCTGCCACCACTGAATCCAAGATCTGATCGATGAATGGAAGAGGATATGGGTTCTTCTTAGTGGCTGCATTCAAGGGCTTAAAATCTACACAAATCCTCCACTTTCCATCCTTCTTTGGGTTGACTACTACTGGACTCACGCATTCTGTGGTCTCCATTGGAACTATGAACCCTGCAGAATCTGAAGCTATGTTAGCACCTTATGGACCGGCAATATCAAGTTGATTGATAATAGATTTGAAAGATTCAATATGTCCTATCATGGCAGTACCAAGTTCATATTGTAACTTGTTAAGCAACCCTTTCAAATAAAGTATTTCTGTAATAGATTTCTTGTGAAAGTTTGCAATAAGGTACTTCCATACATCGTGGGAAGTAGGCAGTTCATACATATCAAGAAAAAGGGAATCAGTAAGAGCAGAAAGAATATATCGTTGAGCTGCTTTATCACGTCGTTGCCAATCCGTATAGGAAACATTCCAATCTTCAAATAGAGATCATTCAGTGATATTAAGCAGGTTATCATTATCCGTATCAACAGGCTGAGGCGGACAAACACGATTTCCCAGAACAACATCGAAGAGTTCATCGCCTTCAAGAATTAACAACATCTTTGCTTTCCAGCCTAGAAATCCTTGACCTTGGAAAGGAGGAACAAAACGCTGGCCAGAAGGAAAGCCGTTGACGAGAATATTCATCGCCATATCTTGTTGGCAAGAAGACGTATAAGATAAGATCGCAGAATCTGCACACCATATATGGGAAAGGCCGCAATTGAGAATGAGAGAGATATGAGGTCTGCGTTCTGTCAATGATAAACGTAAGAAGGATGCTTAAGGAACGTCGAAAGATGTGAGAGACGTCACCCAAAAAAGGCAGGGTAAAGGAGACGTTAATAATAAAAGAGTCCTCAAAATAGAGTGGCGTGAGACGCAAGATTGACGGCCACAATATGAATAGCAAAAAGCTAAATCTTCTCGAAAAAGTTAACGCCAAAATAAGAAAAACTATCGCGGACGCTTCACGAATAAGTAGGACGAAGAAAGCTGCGTCAAGCTCAATTGCAGTAAAAACAACATAACTTTCTGCAACGAACTCCGATTGACGCAAACCTAGAACTCAAATCGAAGAGCTCGAGGAGACGAACAAGTTTTGGATGAAAAGTGCCATTGCGCTACGCTCCATCGCGCTTTTCCCGTTTCTCCAAATTTTGGGCAGAAGAAAATGTAATCAACGATTAGATTGATTAGCAATAAACGCCACACAAAACACTAATCATATTCTTCTTAACACAAAACAACCACAGTTAATAAGGATCAACGCTCAAAAATAAATTTTGTAGCAATTTTGAATCTTACATGCAAATCGCATACACATACTATTGTGTCACCATGAATTGAATCGGCACGTGATCGTTATCGCTCTGATACCATGTTGAGGTGTAGAGAGAAAGAGAGAGAGACGAGACAAGAGGCACACCATACGCGCTCCCAAAGACTAATTCATATTGAGGATAAGATACAAATATATAGGTGAGACCAAGTTGAGTAGAGTGAGTCATATATAGCTCCAACAGTCTTCGTTACCTTGCCACAAAGAGAGAGAAAGAGAGAGAGAGAGTTTTTTTTTTAGCACTCGCAAGGAGGTCCGCGGGGGGAGGGGGGGTTGTTACTAGAGATGGCCTTCTGCCTTTATGCTGCACAACAACTAAGGTTCACGGCCGCCAATGCAGAAAATCGCGGATGCAAGTGCAGCCTGCCTCGAACAACATGGAGAAAGAGAGAGAGAGAGAGAGAGAGAGAGAGAGAGAGAGAGAGAGAGAGAGAGAGAGAGAGAGAGAGAGAGAGAGAGAGAGAGAGAGAGAGAGAGAGAGTGAACGAGAGTGAGGAGAAGTGCTCGAAAAAAACCTAGGTTTATTGTAGTCCCACCTACAAATTTTGAAATTTACCTCTAAAGTTTTTATTTGAATGTAAGAAAACCTTAAAATTTTGTCAATTTACCTCCGTGGTTTCACATGTGTAGGTTTGCCAAGTTTTTGGGAAAAAAAAAATCAAGCAGTGGTGAGGAGGACCGGCCGGGGGGGGGCGGGCTTGTCATTGTTGGAGATGGCCTTTTGTCTTTATGTTGCACAACAATAATGGGGACGGGGATTCCGGCTCCCCCCCCTGACACGCATCATCAGCAGCATGCTCCGGCAACTTCAGGCGATGTGCTGCGAGAGGCTGCGTGAAACTTCAGGTGGTGTGCCCTGGCGCCCGGCAACGGACACAGATTGCGCGAAGAGAGAGAGTTTGAGAGAGAGACTGCACGAAGCACCAAGTCCCGTCGGGCCAGTGTGTAGCCCTCAATGCTACCTAGTGTTCGGGAAAAATTATTTTTTCAAATATACAAAATTCCTTTCCTTTAATGCCAAGAGGAAATTTTTAAAAATTAGGTTAGATTTTTATGTTTTTACACTATTTTTCTCTATTTTGGGACATAATTTCTCCTTTTCCCCTTGCGCTCAGCAGGCATTTCGGAAATTTAAAACGGCATGATATTAAGCTGAGACACATTTTTCCCGAACACTGGTGCTACCCGACAATTGAAACAGAGAGAGAGAGAGAGAGAGAGAGAGAGAGAGAGAGAGAGAGAGAGAGAGTGAGAGAGAGAGAGAGAGAGAGAGAGAGAGAGAGAGAGAGAGAGAGAGAGAGAGAGAGAGAGAGAGAGAGAGAGAGAGAAAGAGAGAGCGAAAAGGGGGAGCCTTTTTCAGCGTCGGACGGAGGGCTGGCAGTGAGAGAGAGAGAGAGAGAGAGAGAGAGAGAGAGAGAGAGAGAGAGAGAGAGAGAGATCCCCCACCTGACACACGTCATCAGCAGCATGCTCCGGCAACTTCAGGCGATCTGATGCGAGAGGCTGCGTGAAACTTCAGGCGGTGTGCCCTGGCGCACGGCAGTGGAATGACTGCACGAAGAGAGAGAGTTTGAGAAAGAGACTGCACGCAGCACGAAGTCTCGCTGCGCCAGTGTGCAGCCCTTATTGCCGCCCAGTGTTTGGGAAAAATCATTTTTCCAAACATACAAAATTCCTTTCCTTGAATGCCAAGAGGAGATTTTGAAAAATTAGGTTAATTTTTTAAGTTTTTACACTATTTTTCTCTATTTTGGGGTGGAATTTCTCCTTTTCCCCTTGCGCTCAACAGGCATTTTGCAAAATTGAAAACGGCATGATATTAAGATGAGACATTTTTCCCGAACACTGGTGCCGCCCGACAATTGAAACAGAGAGAGAGAGAGAGAGAGAGAGAGAGAGAGAGAGAGAGAGAGAGAGAGAGAGAGAGAGAGTGCTAAGGGGGAGCCTTTTTCAACATTGAACTGAAGGCTGGCAGAGAGAGAGAGAGAGAGAGAGAGAGAGAGAGAGAGAGAGAGAGAAAGGGAGAGATCATTTTTCCAAACATACAAAATTCCATTCCTTGAATTTGCCAAGAGGAAATTTTAGAAAATTAGGCTACGTTTTAGGTTTTAACACTATTTTTCTCTATTATGGGGCATAATTTCTCCTTTTCCCCTTGCCGTGAACCGGCATTTTGGAAATTGAAAACGGCACGATATTGAGAGAGAGAGAGAGATTGTGAGAGTGCTCATTTTTCCAAACATACAAAATTCCATTCCCATAATTTGCCAAGACAAAATTTTCAAAAATTAGGCTACGTTTTAGGTTTTTACACTATTTTCCCCTATTATGGTGCGGAATTTCTCCTTTTCCCCTTGCCGTCAACCGGCATTTTGGAAATTGAAAACAGCACGATATCAAGTTGAGACATATTTTTCCCGAACATTGGTGCTTACGCTCAATAGAGAGAGAGAGAGAGAGAGAGAGAGAGAGAGAGAGATAGATAGATAGATTTTATTATCGTCCTCGGAGATCAAATATGACCTATGGGACCAAAGTTACATGTGATGTAGTATGTGTATGACTGATGAGTGACTCTCGATGCTCCAAAATTGTAGTGATGAGAGTCGCAATGGAGAGCCCACACTTTGGCTGGGAGAGGAAAGTGTGTAGGTCTAAGTTATGGCTGAAAATGTCAGAGAAGCAAGTTCGGATGTGATCAAAAGCTGAGCACTCTAGTAGTGTGTGGTACTCAGACTCTCGAACTTGCAGTGAGCATAATGTGCACAATTGATTTGACTCTTCTCCATTGCCCCAACGCCCTATCTCGCATCGAAGGAAATGGGAGCTAAGCCGGATTGCTGCGATAGTGCGTATCGCGGACAAGGGATAGGCTCAAGCATGTAAGTGTGAGTACGGTTTCCTCTCTCAGCGAAGAACATGGTTTTGTAGTTGGGGGCAATATAGGTGGTGTAATGTATGAAGCGTGACCCACCGGATTTCTCCCAAGCCGTAATACATTGGCGTTGTAGAAAAGCTTCATTCACTTGAGAGTCAATTGAAGCATCATGTAGCAAGTGTAATGCATCCCATCTCCCAAACCACTTCTTTATGTCTTGCATCCATCCCGTGCTCAAGATCTTGCTTTTATGCGTCTTTTGAACTTTTTTGCTTGCTTCCCATGCAATTGTAGGAAGTCGATGTGAGGGGTTTTGACGCATCTTTATCATGTACTCCACAACCCTTTCCATGCCCATAACCTCAATTGGAAGAGATCCCGACTCAAGAAGTAGGAGCATATATGGTGTTTGTGTCTTAACTTGGAGAAAGTTTGTAAGAAAACGCTCTTGGACATTCTCAAACTCTTTCCAAGTAGACTTTGAGATGCTCCCGCCCCACACTTCAATCCATAAAGAAGAACCGGTGTCACCAATGCATCAAAAAGATACTTCTTGAGAACCCAACACTTGATGTTTCCCGCATTACACATGTTCTCAAATGCATAATATGATCTCTTTCCGCTTCCAAATGACGCATAGCACATTCATGCCACTTGTGATTGGATGGAACCTCAAGGCCAAGGTACTTAAAGCTCTCAACAACTTCAAGTGTCTCGTTGTCGTACACAATGCATGGCTTCTCCTTATGCTGGTTTTCACAAGCATAACCTTTGTTTTGGATTCATTTACAATCAGCCCACTATGCAAGCAAAAGTTCTCAAGGACAACCATAAGCTTTTGTGCATCTTCTAAAGTGTGTGCTAGAAGCACTACATCATCCGCATACAACAAAAGCATGATTACCGCATTGCAAATAGTGACCTCTTCAATGCCTTCTTCTTGCATAAAGTCAAGTACCATTTGTTCCAATTGATCGATGCATAGACCAAATAGAGTTGGTGACAATGGACATCCTTGTTTAACCCCAATAGTGCTTACAAAAATTTCTGAAATTTCTCTTCCCATGCGCAATTGACAAATCACCTTCTCATAGATTCGAGAAACCGCAAGCATAAACTCACTTGGCACTTGGAGTTCTTCCATCCTTCTCCACAAATTGTTACGTGGAATCATATCAAAGGCTTTCTTAAAGTCTACAAAACAACAATACAATCGCTTGCCTTTCAACCGACTTTCCTCCATGAGAACACGAAGAGTGACAAGATGATCAATGGTGCTATGGCATCGACGAAAACCCGCTTGTCCCTTTGCACTCTTGTCATTCTCTTCAGCCCAATCACTCAATTTCATCTCCATTATGCACCCAAACAACTTTGCCATAAGAGACCCAATCATTATAGTCCGGTAGTTGCTTACATTCTTTACATCCCCTCCTTTATGCAAAGGCTTAACCCAATTAGTACTCCAATCATAAGGCATACCATGTTGAAGTGCAAGGTTGAACATATCACACATCCACTCATGGGTAAAATCTCCCGTCCATTTGATCATCTCCGGCTTGATACCTTGAAGATCTCCCGCTTTGCGAGTGGCCAACTTTTCAAGCCCACCGCATACATCCTCAATAGTAAAAAAAGATGGTATACATGGGAGTGAACCATAAAATAGCATTTTTTCAGTATTTTCTTGCTCATATAATTTCCTACAATGTGTGTACATATCCACTAGACTCAAGTTACCAAAATTCTCAACCCGCTTGCCTCTCAAGTTTCTCAAAAATCTTCCACATGCATGTGCCTTTTCTTGGACTTCAAATTCTTGTTGCTTTACTTCCCATCTTCTTCTCTTCTTTTGAATCAATGCCTTGTATGCATGCAAATGACTTTGATAGTTGTCTTTGTCCATAGTTGCATCAAGCTTTATCAAGGACTTTCGAGCATCTTGACATTCTTTATCAAACCACCTTTTGCGTGATCTATCTTTGTTGATACCATGGAGATGCTTTATGGCAAAGCATTCTTCCGCACAAGAACAAATAGCTTTCTTGAAAGGTTCCCATTTAGTTTCCAATGGTGCATCACATTGAAGCTTTGTCATCCATAATTTTTGCTCAACCATTTCAATGTACATTGGTGCCCGTTTGAAATCCATACATAGTGATAACTTCTCTTTCCTTTGGCTGAGATTATCATGCTTAGTTGCTTCTCCACATGAAAGGTCAATACATAAGGTGCGATGGTCGGATTCCGGGGTCCATTGACCAAACATAAAACTCTTTATGCGATACGTGATAGCTTCAGAGAGTAGCATATAGTCAATCACACTATCCCCATTATATCTTCTACATGTAAATCCATTGGTTCCACTCCACAAAGATACACCATTGGCAATGAGCATACCCGTGCTATTACACATGTGTAAAAGTAACTTTCCATAGTGATCCGGCTCTTTCTCATCCATTGAAGTACGATCATACAAGTGAACTTCCTCCAATTCCCTTGAAATGTATGGCATATCAAATTGTTGAGTATCATGTTGCAATGTTTTTGTGTGAGCATTCATATCCCCATATACAATAACATCACCTTCACCTTTGAAATAAGCAATGTCCTCTTCCAAATAAGAAAATGGTTGATCTCTATCCATGCAAGCATAAAAGGGAGAATCATGATGAGGAATGTAGCAACCGGCTACAAAAATGGGTGCTCTTTTTGGTGTCATAATTTTCGCCATACATAACGTTTGTACTTGTCATCTTTCACAATTGATATAAAATCTTCCAATCCTTTCTTAACCATACATGCTAACCCTCCTTGTCCTCTTCGTTGCTTGAGATTCTTTGACCACATCAATGAATGTACATCGTAATCCTCCAAGCCGTTAATCCTTTGTGTATCATGCTCCCAAGTTTCAACAAGAAGTACAACATCGGCTTTGCTTGTCAGTTCATCAATGCCAACCCCCGCATTCCATGGGTATCCATTACAATTCCAAAAGCATATTTTCAATTGTAACTCGGTCTCATAGGTCACGCATCCCTATTTGCTTGAGAGACTTGCCTCCTCCTTGGGCACATTTTCGTCATGAGAGATCTCCTTGTTTTTATTATTCTTTTCCTCATATGCCTTGCGACGCATATTTTGTTGCTTAATAGTGCGATTTTCACATACAAAACATTTTGTATCCCTCAAATAGATCCAGCTATTATCAAGGATAATCTTTCGCTTGGTCTCATCCGGCATGGTGCATACAATTGGCCGTTCTCCCGAGCGAGGAGCTCCTTGCTTCCCCACTCTATGTGCTCCATAAACCATAACTCCGGACATGCCAAAGTGGGTTTTGAAGAAATCTTCAATAACAATGGCAAGAGAAGGAGGTGTCTCTAACTTCTCTTCGGGAATTCCACGAATAACAATGTTCTTGGAACGTCGCTCCCGTTCCCTCAACTCCTCCACATCCACATTCTCAACATTCTTTGTTTGAACCATAGCTTGCATGAGTGAGGAATTAGAAACCACATTGCTACCACATGCATCAGCCCAAGACTTGTTTGTGCATACATTTTTCATGTCGCATACATCGCGGCTCATAGTGTCAAATTTCTCCTCTTTCAATACATGGTCATGCTCTACTTTGCTCATCCGCTCCTTCAAAGCATTGAAGTCCACAAGAGAGCGTTTACATTCCTTGACTTCCTCTTCAAGTTGCATCAAACGTGTTGTTTGCATCTCAAGTGTCCTCTTGAGATTCTTATTCTCAACCACAATTACCCTTAGTGTGCCATTCTCCATTGCAAGTGCTCGTAAGTCTTCGCCTTGTTTGTTTACGGTCTCTTGCAATGATACCAAGTACGCCATGATCATGGTTTCCGATGTCGTTGGTTGGGTGGTTGTGTTGCTATCTCCACACTTAGGAGATTTTGGATCATTTTCCACAATGGTTGTGGACCTTGTTGAAGAAGAAGAACCCTTGCGAGTGCCGGAAGACATTGTATGTAAAATAGGAGATGAGAATCAATTTTGTTGAACCTATTCACTTCGGAAATGCTGCTACAGAAACGCCTTCCATAACTCTAAAAATTTTTGTCTTTACATCAGTGCGTAGAGGACTTCGTGCTCTTCGATTGAGGCTATAGATCACCCAAATTGGAGTTCGGATGAAGAAGTTATGATCAAAAGAGTGGACTGCTGTCTACTAGGTCAAAAAACGGCTGCACTGAGAGAGAGAGAGAGAGAGAGAGAGAGAGAGAGAGAGAGAGAGATAGATAGATAGATAGTTCTATTATCGTCCTGGGAGGTCAAATATGACCTATGGGACCAAATGAACATGTCACGTGGTGTGGGTGGAGTTCATAAGTGACTCTCGATGCTCAAAAATGGCTGAAATGAGCGTCGCAATAGAGAGTCCACATCGTGGTTGGGAGAGGAAGGTATGTAGGGAGAGCTCATGGCTGAATTATGGGGAAAAGAGGACCTAATGTGGTCAAAAGCTGAGCACTCAAGTAGTGTGTGGTACTCACTCTCTCGCACTTGACGAGGGCATAAGGTGCAAAGTCGATGACACTCCTCGCCAGTGCCCCAACGTCCTGTCTCGCAGCGTAGAGAATGGGAGCTAAGACGAATGGAGGCAATGGTGCGGATCGCACTCAACGGGATGGGCTCAAGGATGTAGGAATGGGTTCGGTTACCTCGTTCCGAGAAGAAGAGAGATTTGTAGTTTGGGGCAACGTGTGTGGTGTAATGGCTGAAGCGAGAACCTCCGGATTTCTCCCAAGCCATGATACATTGGCGTTGTAAGAAGGCCTCATTAACTTGGGAGTCGATCGACGCATCCTTGACCAAGTGACATGCATCCCATCTTCCAAACCATTTCTTGATATCAAGCATCCACCCGAACTTAGTATTTTGCTCTTGCATGTCTTTTGACCTTTTGACTTGCTTCATATGCGATTCTAGGAAGTCGATGCAAAGGGCTACGTTGTGTCTTACGCATGTACTCCACAACCCTTTCCATGCCAAGACCTCAATGGGAAGCGATCCGGACTCAAGAAGTAAGAGCATGTAGGGTGTTTGTGTCTTGACTTGGAGAAAGTTGGTGAGAAAACGCTTTTGAACATTCTCAAACTCTTTCCAAGTAGACTTCCCGATGCTTCCACCCCACACCTCCACTCCATAAAGAAGCACCGGTGTCACCAATGTGTCAAAGAGGTACTTTTTGAGAGCCCAACACTTGATCTCTCCTGCATTGCACATGTTCTCAAATGCATAATAAGCCCTCTTTTCGGCTTCCAAGCGACGCATTGCACAATCCTTCCATTTATGATTGGATGGAACCTCAAGGCCAAGGTACTTGAAGTGATCTACCACTTCAAGTTTCTCATTGTTGTATACAATGCATGGATTTTCATCATTGAGGGTCTTTACAAGCATAACCTTGGTTTTGGATCCATTCACGATCAGCCCGCTATGTAGGCAAAAGCGTTCCAAGACACTCATAAGCTTTTGTGCATCTTCTAAGGTATGTGCCAAGAGCACTACATCATCGGCATAAAGCAAAAGCATGATCACCGCATTTCCAATCTTAACCTCTTCTATGCCTTCTTGCTGCATAAAATCAAGAACCATGTATTCCAATTCATCAATGAGTAGCCCAAAGAGGGTTGGGGAAAGTGGGCATCCTTGTTTGACACCAATAGTGCTTGCAAAAAATTCTGAAATTCCATCTCCCATACGTAATCGACATATCACTTTTTGGTAGATGCGAAAGACTGCATGCATAAATTCTCTCGGCACTTGAAGGCTTTGCATACGTCTCCAAAGATTTCCTCGCGGTACCATGTCAAAAGCTTTCTTGAAATCCACAAAGCAACAATACAACTTTTTTCCTTTCAATCGAGACGCTTCCATAAGAACTCGAAGAGTGACAAGGTGATCAATAGTGCTATGATGCTTTCGAAAACCTGCTTGGCCAAGCGCACGTTTGCCATTCTTTTCAGCCCATTCACTTATCTTCATCTCCATGATACATCCAAATAACTTTGCCATCAAAGAACCAACCATTATAGTGCGATAGTTGTTCACATTGTTCATCTCCTCCTTTGTGCAAAGGTTTGATCCAATTTGCACTCCAATCATGAGGCATGCCATACTGAAGTGCAAGGTTAAACATATCGCATATCCAATATCGTGTTTTCTTGCTTGTCCATTTAATCATTTCAGCCTTGACACCTTGAAGGTCACCTGCCTTGCGAGTAGCAAGTTTCTCAAGCGCGCGGCATACATCTTCATGGTAAGAAGGGAGACATAAATGGAAGGGAGCTACAACCCTCCATCTTATCAACATTGGGTTTCTCATAGAGGTTCTTACAATGCATATACATATCCTCAAGAGTCAAGTCACCAAAGCTCTCAACGCGCTTGCCTTTTAGATTTTGCCAAAACTTGCCACATGCATGTGCTTTCTCTTGTGCTAAAAGAAGTTGTTTTTCGACTTCCCACCTTTCCTCTTCTTTTGAACAAGTGCTTTGTATGTGTGTGAACATTCCAAGTAAACTTCCTTGTCTTTGATTGCATCCAATCTTAGCAAGTGTTTTCGGGCTTGACTACATTCCATGTCAAACCATTTCTTCTTGGTGCTACCCTTCTTAGACCTTTTGCAAGACATGTGTTTCGCCGAAAAGCATTCCTTCGCACAAGAGAAAATTACTTCTTTGAAAACTTTTCCACTTGCATTCTAATGTTGGGCTCCCTTGATGCTCTATCATGCTTAACATTTGGTCCACCATATCAGCATATATAAGTGCTCGTTTGAAGTCTAGACGTAGGTACAAATGATTCACATCATGATTGGAGGCTACATGCTCGGGGCCGTTTACCACACTTGAGGTCAATACATAACATCCTATGATCCGATTCCGGATTCCATTCACCAAGTGTAAAGCTTTGTGTATGCATTCTAGAGTGGCTTCTGAGAACAACATATAGTCAATCACGCTAGCACCATTGTGCTTTCTACATGTAAAGTCATTGGTGCCTTGCCATAGAGATACACCATTTGCAATGAGCATTCCGGTACTATTGCACATATGTAGAAGTGACTTTCCATAGTGATCCACTTCGTTTGCATCATTAGAACTTCGATTATACATGTATGAGTCATCCACTCTTCTTGATACATGCGGCATGTCGACTTGTTGTGTGTCGTGTTGTAACATATTTGTGCGAGCATTCATGTCTCCAAAAACAATGACTTCACCTTGATCCTTGTAATGAGCAATGTCTTCCTCTAGTTCAACAAAGGGCTGATCTCTATCCATATTCAAGCGAGCATAAAAGTTGGAGTCATAGTGAGGAATGTAGCAGCCGGCCACAAACATGACTTGACCATTTGGTGGGCTGATTTTCAGCCATAAGTAGCGTTTATACTTATCTTCTTTGACAATGGAAACATCTTTCAAACCCTTTTTGGTCATACATGCTACGCCTCCTTGGCCTCTTCGTTGCTTTGCATTTTTGGCCCCACATCAAAGAATGTACATCGTATTTGTCAAATCCAAGAATTCGTTGCGCATCATGCTCCCATGTTTCGACAAGAAGTATCACATCGGAGTCATTGGTAAGCTCATCAATGCCAATTCCCGCATTCCATGGATACCCGTTACAATTCCAAAAGCTTATTCGCAAGCGTGAGTTGGTCTCATAGATCATGTGTCCCTATTTGTTGGGTGGACTTGCATCCTCCTCAAGTGCCTTTTCTTCTTGAGATGATACCTTAACCTTCTTGCTTCTTTCCTCGTATGCTTTGCGACGTACATTTTGTTGCATAAGAGTGCGATCCTCATATACATTACAACCGTTCCTTTGAGGTAGATCCAACCATTGTCAAGGATGATCTTTCTCTTTACCTCATCAGCCATGGTACATACAATAGGTCTTTCTCCCGAGCGAGGGACTCCTTGTTTTCCAACTCGATGTGCACCATAAGCCATGATTCCTGACATGCCAAAGTGTGTAGCAAAAAACTCTTCAATAGCAACCGCAAGAGATTGGGGTGTTTCCATGCTTTCCTCCTTGATTCCACGAATGACGATGTTCTTTGAGCGTTTTTGTCGTTCTTGCAATTCTTGAGTGTCCCACATTCTCTACATTCTTTGCTTGGACAACGGCTTGCGTGATAGGAGATGTAGAAACCACATTATCCTTACATATATCAGCCCATGATTTGGATGCATTTCTCATCTCACATACATCATGTCGTATTGTATCTATCGTTTCCTCTTTCAATACATGATCACTCTCAACTTTGCTCAAGCGCTCTTTCACTACATTCATGTCCACAAGAGAGCGTTTACATTCTTGAACTTCATTCTCAAGATGCATCAAGCGTGTTGTTTGCATTTCAAGAACCTTCTTGAGGTGCTCATTCTCCACAACGAGAACTCTTAAAGTACCATTCTCCATTGCAAGTGCGCGCAACTCTTCACCTTGCTTGTTGACGGTTTCTTGTAACGAGATCAAGTAAGCCATGATCATTGCTTCCGTTGTTGTAGACGATGTGGTTGGATTAGCATCCAAATTCCTTGGAGATTTTGCATCATTCTCCATGGCGAGTGTGGCTTTTCCACCCTTGCGAGTTTTGTCTGACATTGCCTTCAAGTCGCAACAAAAACGCAAAGTTTTGACAGTTTTTTCAGTTCTGAGATGCTGTTACAGCAAAGCCTTCCATTACACAGAAAAATTCTGTCCTTACATCAATGCGTAGAGGGGGATCGAGCTAAAGAGAGAAGAGAGATCGACACAAAGTCGGGGACGGCCTTTTTCAGCGCAG